>NC_139697.1:35569657-35687157 GCF_964188405.1 Protomyctophum parallelum | reverse complement strand
AGGGGTGTGGTGCCATCCAGGACTTTAAAACAAGAGCGGTGGCCAAGTTGCTCGCGACTTTTACAAGAGTGAGCCGAGTGGAGCGAGCAGGGCAGCCCGCCTCCCTCCTTCGCTCTTTTTTCCCCTGCCAGTGAGTCAGTCCTCTCTGGCTCCAGCAGTGGCTGAGCTCCCTCCCCTCTTTCTCCCGCTACCCTCGCTCTCTTTTCTCGCTGCAGGAACTTTCTTTTCTTTCTATAATTCTTATTCTTAGTTATTTAAAACATATTTTTTCTTCACAACTTTTCTCTAATTACAAGCCCTTTGCAGTGTTCAATAGAAGGTTCTAGTCCTCTTTAGCGACTCCACTTGGCCATTGCGAGAGGCTCTCCGCATTTCCCAGTGCTACGCTTCCCGCAGCCTATCTGCAGCAGTTAATAATACATGAGGCTGTTTTGTGTAATAAACACACACTCACAGACATACACACATGACTCTATCTCTCAAGTCAGCATTGATAAGGTCAGCACTGATAAGGAGTTCAAATACAGAACACCTAAACCTTGCTTCCAAGTTTACTGTTCAATAAGTCCATAAAGAACGTTTTGCCCCTTGACAAAGACCCTTGCAGTTATTTTCCATCCCACTTTATGAGTCATGTATGATCCAAGTCCTTCCCCCTTGTCTCTGTGTTTGTATTAAACCATGACTCCCATTTTATTTTCCCTCACAGAATAGACAGACAGCTCGCCATCAATCCAGTTTCATCGTGCGGCTTAATGCTAATTGCTTCCTTATGCTGGGACAGCATAGCCCATGCGGCATGCCCATAACCTTCCCAGAAGCCTGCATAAATGAATAGTGTTTGACCACCAACCAGTGAAAAGCCACCAAAATAAAAATGGTAATGATGGTTAAAAATAATCTCTTTGAAACCTTCTCCGTCACTCAGTCAATAGGCTTACCCTATACCATTCTTTTTAGGACTTCCCCTGTTATTAAAATTAAATAGTCAGCAGACAGTAATATTCATAATATTAAATCTCTCTCTCCTTATTTTGATGTGCATCATCAATACAATTATTCTGTAACTGTAAGCATGTATTTCTGTACTGCAACTTCCTAAATTACCACTATTCTGACTCATTCTGTAACCTTTGGACAGAGACACTCTAATTTTAGGGCTACATTATTAGCCAAAGCTTTTGGTGCATATACAACAACATATAACAAACAAACCCTATCTACTGACCCTCCCTAAGCTGTGTGCACACACCCATATACATAATGGACAAGATCAAAAGCTTTACGCAGTGGACAAACTGACATTTGCCTCAATTTGCAAAACACAGCCAGCGAGCCAGGAGAGTTTTAGCTTCAGCACTGCAGAGTGTCAATTACACCCATAATACCATGCTGTAACCTGGCACCAAGACCAGTGTCATGGTTGCAAAGGGATGGCGACGCAATGCAACATAACAGCCGTCTCCCATTAAAAAAGCCCAAATAGATCTAATGACATCACCTGTGTCGTGCTCAATGTCAGTGTATAAACAAAACAGTGGTTGACCACATAGAGTAGACCTTCAACAAACTATAGTTTGACATTTCCAAATATTACAGTTAACGCAGGTAAAGCATGCCATGTGCCACCAAAAAGATACTTATGAAACATCTTGGGCCACTTAGAAACTATATATCAGACGAACATGAAACATATCAGTTGATAAATAAGAATTAAGAAGCGACAAATGCTTCAAGAACCATGTGCTTTGATGCTGACCGTGTAAATTTGCCAGTTCATAATCAGGAAGATCTCATTTGATCTGTGCATACATGTTAACCAAATATCTGGATCGTAATAAAAGTGATAATGAAAGAGAATACAATGTGTGTTGAGTGAATATCAAGCAGTGGAATAAAAGCAATAAATACAGATGTTTGGCTATAGCAGTTTAACCTCTCCTACCACTCCCACAAGGGTGGAGTCCGCCCACTACTACTGTCCTCACAGTAGGATGCTTGTTCAATCACCCCCTACGGCAGTAGAGGTCCTATCTTCTCACATTGACTGCAAAACTAATTTAAGAGTAGTACAAAAAAAGTTATCAGTCAAAATATCAAAACAATAATAAGCTCTAATGCTGACCTTCACATCACTCAAAGAGTACTATTAGTGGGACAGTTTGTTTAAGGTACAACAATGACTGGAAACTCAACATTAATTTATTGAAAATCATCCGGTACCAAAAACAACATACCAATAAAGGGAATGGGACAGGTGACATGCATCACCATGATTTCCTTACTGTCACCATCTCAAAGCATCCTTAAGAGCAATGATACAAAGTCCAATAGGGCCTGTTCCTACTACAAAAGATAAAACAATCCACTTACCATGTGGTCTTTTTTTTCGACAACAAGAACAGCAGCAAAGGTCCATCTTTACTCTGCCCGTTCGTGTCTTTCAAGCATTATTCTGAACTAATACTGCAAGGATTCACATCTGACCTCAAGACACTGATGAAAACCAGTACAGGGGGGCGTGCTTGGAAAGGAATGAACGAAGAAAAAAGAAAGGGAAAAAAAATCTGGAAGTGGGGCTGGGAAATAAAAAACTAGACAGCCGCGCAAGTTGGAGTTAATTTGTTCCGTTCGCAGTGGAAAGCACTGCATATCTCTGGTGCTGTGCCGAACAGTACTGGGCGAGAGCCATTTGCAGGGCTGCGTAAATACTAGGGGACACATTTCATTTTCTTACAGGATGGAGACAAAGAGCGGAAAATGTGGATTTGCCAGCCAGCTACCATAACAAAAGGTTTGTCTGTGGGAGACATTAAAAAAACCTAGGAAATTAGAGAAAATGTGCTCAGAATAGCCAATCACAATGTACTGTGTGCTGGTCAGAGCAGTGGCTCTAGTACATGGCTTGAGGGCTTTAATAGCATTGCACATCAATGTATTTAAATTGGCACAAGTGATCAAAAACCCTTTACAAATTGGGATTAAGTGCTACTTTATATAATCAAAACTTATATTAGAAATAATTAACAATTAAACTTGTAATGGTGTGTCCAGGCAACAGATGTTAGTCATTGTCGGGCATGCTATTTATATACTGTACATTATATTATATATGGCACCCTAGGAATGACCATCACTTTCGTGAATGCAGGCAAATCACCCAAGATGAGGGAGGGGGCAGAGTGCTATTGGCAGAGAGAGGTTGGGGGACCAGCCAGTCAGGGCCTCTCCCCCTGCCCACGCCCCCTGCGTTAAACACCAGGGAACATGATCCCAGACACCCACAGACACAGCGTGGTCTTTACTCCAAGTCTTAGAAAACTACGAGCTATAATTTGCTTCAGTCTCACTCTCTATATGTAGTAAGTCTACGGTTGCAATAAATGCATGCATGCATTGGAAACTTATTTGAGAGTTACAAATTACAAATGTGCACTACAGTAAACATTTATGGATGTCTAAAAATCACATGCTTTGTCAAAAGCCCTTACATATAAGCCCTTATTTATAACTGATACACTAGATCCAAGAGGCACACCCAAACCTGTGCCATGCTCGCTGGTCCTACAGTATCTCATCCCAAGCCAACACTATCCATAAGGTACGTCTGTGGTGACATCTCTTGGTAAGAAGACAGAAGTGTACGGACAGTAATTGCTTCCTACCTTGGCCCTGTTGGATCAATGCTTCCATGAGATCTATGACATGAGTCATTTCCATCCTAGCAGCCATGCTTCTTGGCGCTGAATTCTCTGAATTAATTAATCACTTGCATACGTACATGTATCAGAAAGTATGATACTAACCAAAGCTCTGCTATGTGCTACTGTTGTCACTGCATGTACAGTATGCACAGCCCTTCTAAATGTTGGGGTTTAACGTTCAGCAGGCTGGGCTTAAACAGGGAGTACTGCAGGCCAGATTCAAGGTGGCAACTGCCACATGTTCCCATCTGGAGCGCTCTGCAGCTTTGCCCTCTCGCGTGGAGGCACGGGAGGAAGGAAAAGTTGACTGTGGCTTAATTGGACTCACATTTCCCGATCTTTGCTTAGTCATATATCAGCCCTGAGAATGGAAAGTTCTCAGGCAGGCCGTGCACCCAGGGAGGGTCTGAGAACAGGCTAAATACTGCCGCCTACATACCATCATCTTTTCACCATTACAATCATTCATAAAAGAGACCAAACTAGTGCAACATGGAAATTCGATGTGTTTCTGACAATAGGATGGCCTTGTGCTTATAGAAAGCCACAGGTTCGATGCCCCTCCCCTATCACCTACACGCCCTTAAACTAAAAGAAAATCACCATCATTAAATTGTAAATAAAAATGGTCTGATAGTGCCTCACGCAACTGCCACATACTGTACAAGTAAGCAGAGTATACTATATTTGTACACTGTGTGACTCTAGAGTCTACAGCCAGGACCATGTGCTTCAAGGCACTTTGGTCTCTATAGTAAAGCTAATTTCCCAGCAGAGGGCAGCAGTACCGCCATCACATCTTCAAGAATTTATAAATATGCAGAGCAGAATAGGCAACAACCATATACCATACTAGACTTGTTTATCTGGAATGGATACAGACCTCGACAGAGAATGTGTGGTAGTTTCTACGACCTGTAGTAAAAATATGTCTGTGGATCTGACTTGACAAAAACCTTGATTCAGTTCTACTTCTAACACAAAGCAATGGATTTTGAGGTGCAACTCAAATCCGCATTTCTCAGACAATATCGTATTAAACTGTGAGTTAAAATATACAGTGTGAACACTGACGTTTTAACCTTTGAGATCAATCACCAATAACCAATATGAGATTAGATTACATTTTCCTGGGACAGCAAGTTGTGGAAGTTTTAAAAGATAGGTTTTAAGATACTGTGCATGTACTATGAACATGTTTTTCCATATATTACAGAGATCGTTGTGCTTATCCTGTAATATATACAGTATACAGTGTACTGTATTATAGCCTATACAGTTTGTGTATGTACTGTATGTACTGTATGTACTGTATGTACTATGCATGTATGTATGTACAGTATGTATGTATGTATGTATTTTAAAAGGGGGGCTTTTTTGTAAAATCCCAGCCTACAATACCTTCAAATATTTAAAATCCAAAGTAAGGTTACTAGTGAAAGGCAACCTGCCTATTCACTGGAGACTATGCAAGGCAGAGGCGCCCACCCCCCTGAGTCCAAGATACTAGACTAGACTAGATACTAGAACGTACGTATGTATGTATGTATGTATGTATTAAATATTCGGCAATAATAGGCAATTATTCTGTGAAAATAGCCGATCTACAAGCTAACAAACACTGTAATGCAAAGTGACGCGTTGTCAAGGGGGAAAAGAAGGGGGCCAAGAACAGAGCCCTTAGGGTTTAAGTGGTTTTAAAAAAACTGTCCTTTCTGGAAAGAAATGTCCACACACTACCCAGCAGAAACTAATAGGATCACAGTGATATAGCATGTCACTTGTCATGCATCACAAGTGGAATTTGCATTCCTGCTATGCAAATTCTAATGAGTGAAAATAACTTCATACTGCATTTAATGAATCGTCCATTACGGTTCAGGCATGCACTTAACTCATTCACTCCCAAGAATAGAAAATAAATATTTAATAATTTTAATTATATATATACTATATTTTATAAATACCCTTTTTTTTTGCGGTTTTCAATTACTATAACTAGAAGCCATGGAGGGAAAAAAGGTGTAACGCAGAAACCTGAAGCCTGTAGAATGTTACCATAGGTGCGCGTCGCTGTTTGATGACGTTGCTTAGAGTGGTCCAAATGGGCAAAAGAGGTGGCAAAATGCCTGAATAATGCGATTTATATTAACTGTAAAATATGTGTAGACATTGAGGGCGGGATAAGAGTCTGAGTACTTATGGATAGTCTGTGGAAGTGTGGAGGCAAGTGGAGTGCTGGTAACCTAGCAACCAGACACCACGTCAACCCTATTCTGATTCTGGTAGTGTATTTATTTTTCTTCTTCATAGAATCAAATGTTTTTATTCCATTAAACGATTATAGTGCAAACTGCAAAGCAAATCATTGACTCATTCTATTACTGTAATTGATAGGTCACACCTGCATCTTTGCACGTAAATCATCAAAGATGTGCTCATGCCACAAACTCAATGTGGCATGTAATTCTTGCCATCAGAAGTATGATAGACCTCCATCTCATTTGACGAAGGCCTCACTAATAATCATGATAAAATGGCACAATTATTTCTACTCAGTCTGTGTCTCATAGGAGGGCTGTGGGCAGTTCAGAAACCCGTCCACCAGTGACATCATCGTTAGGCAGAATATCTTTTAAACAAGATGTTTTTACAAAAATGTTTACAGTTTTATTATAGTGAGAACGATGGCTTCCATTTTCGCATTGCAACTTTTCAGGACTCGAAAGCCTGCAGTTTCTATTAGTTTGGATTCCCCATCGATGATGTCACTGGTGGACAGGTTTCTGAACTGCCCATGAGACACAGACAGAGTAGGACAAAATGGTGGCATTTTAATCATGATTATTAGTGAGGAAAAGTGGTGAAGTGGTCCTTTAACTAGCCTACAGTAAAAGTGAAGAGAGCGTGCAGGATTCTGTTGTTTTTTTGCATTGACCCTTAAGGTCTTTTTCTTTTGTCTGATAGCATTCACACTTGCCATGCAAAAAATCTTTCTAGCTCCAAGTAAGATAAGATCTGTAGAATTATTTGACAAACGATATAGCACCTAGCACTGATTACATAACATGCATTTTACAGCTTTCTACTGGTAATTCATTCCCCCACTCAGCTGAGAGCAGGAGTATAGAGTAGCGAGGAGAAAGTATGCCTTTGTAAATATTTGCAGTGTACATAAGACAGAACAGACTTGTAGCATCACTGGGCACACAGAGGAGGGGGGGGGGGGGCACTGGATCAGCACACAGTACAGTCAGGGTTCGATTTGCAAAGAAAACAGAGGGGGCATTTTCTTATCCACGTATGCCCTATATAAATTGTTATACAACAATAGCAGAATTGCCGATCTATAAGCTCACAATGTTTCGCATTAGAGAGCTTATAGATCAGCAATTTTCCCTTTTTTATATTTAAAAAGTGAAGAATGTTTAAGATTGTTTTTTAATTTGCTGAAGATAAGGACAGCAGGGTTCTATGAAATTGTTACATTTAAAGTTGTTGATATTATCAAACATATCAGACAGTGTATATTTCCCAAAAAGTTAAAATAAAAGGATAAAAATATATATTTAATTCACTCTGACCACAAAAGTATGACAAAAAGAGCCATGGATTTAACCCCATCCCCCCAGCAAATCGAACCCAGAGTACAGTACACAGCAGTGCAGTACGGTACAGCACAGCTCAACTTACACTAAAGCTCCATTTCTTTTTTGAGCACAGCTACTGTACGCACGTGGCCACTGAAACAGACAGTTGCACTGCCAAATGCAGAAATAAAAGTACTATACAGCACGGTGCTATGTGTGTGTGTGTGTGTGTGCGTGTGTGTGTGTGCATGTTATATATATGCAGGAGGAGAAAATGTGTAGAAAAGCTCCAGCATCTTGGCAATCCTCTGAACATTGAGACATCATAGAAACACAATTAAAAAATGTACAAGCACATTCTAAGTGCATAAATGCAAATGACAATGTACTGTAAATAGAATTAGGTGAGAAACTGTTAACATTTCATATAAAATATAAACATTTTACATTAGCCATGCAGCATGCAAGCAAGCAGTAGCAGAGCAGTGCAATTCCCTTCCCTTCATTCCTCCTAAAGATGACATTCAATTAGCAGACTGCTGGTTATTGTTAAGCTCTATCGAAAATGACAAGCTCATTATTTGTATCACTACTAAATCAAATCATCCCCCGCTCACCCCCCCACGCATTCACAAACAGAAAGAGTATGCATAGCAACGCCTGTATGCTGCAGGAAAAGACAGGAAGAGGAATGAATAGACAGGAGGAGGGAAAAGGAACTAGATTGGGCTCGAACCTTCCAGGGAGTCTGGCCAGACCTTCTTGACCTCTTGTTCCTCACTGGGGTCTTCTGTGAGGAAGCCCCAATCTCCATGAGGCAGATTGCTCTTCAGGACATCGATGGGGCTATCAGAGGAGACAAAGGGGCTGGCAAAATGTGCCTCAAAGGCCTCAGCCTTCTCTTGCTCGAGTCCAAGCTCAGGTACCATGTCAGTAACCATTACTGAGGAGGAGGACATCTGTACGAAGGTATGTGACTGGGACATGACTTCGGTGACATTTTGTTCCTCCACTACTGTAACTGTTTCCTGCGTAATCTGCATACTGGACCTTTCAGGACAAACAGCATTATGGCTCACTCCGGTCTCGTCCGACAGGTTTGTGAAGTCATCTGCGACTGGCGATGGAGGGCTTGGTAGTTCATAGTCGGAATCTGACTCAGGGGTCTCAGCTTTGGCAGCAGGAACGTGGGTTTCTAACTCGTTGTCCACAAGCTCTTTGGGTTCTTCCAGGATGTCAATCTCAGCGTCACATAGCACCTCAACAGGAACATCAGGAGTGTCTTCAGCGGACACTGCCTCGGTGACCACTTCTTTAACAGCATCCTGTTCCTCTACTTTGGGTTCTTCAACCAAGGGGGCTGGTTGGAAGTCTACCTCCACAGGTTCATCTGGCTTAACTTCAGTAATGATCTCTTCAGTGACTTCAGCAGGTTCCTGCAGAACTGACTTAGGTTCATCTTCTTCTTCTTCTTCTTCTTCATCATCATCATCATCATCATCATCATCGTCGTCGTCCTCCTCCTCATCATCATCATCGTCATCGTCGTCATCTTCTTCTTCATCTGCTTCCAACACATCTCGGATCAATTCTTCTGAATGCACTTGGGTTATAGCCCCCTCTTCTACAGGCTCAGGCTCTTCAGCGACCACAGGTGGCTCAGCAGAAACAATCTCTTGAACTATTTCCTCCTCCACAGCGTCCTCCACAGCTTCCTCCACAGCTTCCTCCACAGCTACTTCGACAACTTCTTCCACAGCGTCCTCCACAGCTTCCTCCACACTTGGAGCTGGGATCTCTGGCTCCACTTCTGTCTCCACCGCAGACAGAACCTGTGGCAGCTCCTCAGGGATCTCTGGTGTGCTGGGAGCCTCAACAGGGACCTCAGAGATTGGTTCCTCTGAGTCTTCAGAGGTAAATACTGGAGCCAGGGCTGATTCAAGGACCTGGTGAACAGCAGGAACCTCCTCTGGCATGCTGGCAGCCACTTCAAGGATTGGCTCCTCTGCCGGGGTGACCACAGGAGCAAGTGTTGGCCACTGGACCACTGGAACCTCCTCAAGTACCTCTGGAATGATGGGCTTGACCGCAGGAATGAACGGTGGTGGCAGGGTTTGTTCAGTGACCTGCTGAACCTCAGGCAAAGCCGCTGGAACTTCCTTGGGGATCACTGGGACTCTAGAGGTTGGTGGTTTGAGCTCTCTAACTGGGGCAGCATTTCTACTCTCAGAAGAAAACTGAGAGCCTCTGAAACCTCTCTTCTGGCCCTCCTCTGGCATGCGCTCCTCGCCTCTACGGAGGCCCTGGCCTCTCCTGAAGAAAGTCTGGGTCTGAGCACCAGGCTCTCCAGGAGGGGCACGGGACTGGTAGGAGCCCCTGAACCTCATCGGGGGCTTGTCAGATTCCTCTTCCTCTTCCCCGGGTCTCTTGTGGCGGTAGCGTTGACGGTCCATCATGCCCTCCTGGCTCTCTCCAACTCCCGCCCTGGGTTTGGGAACATAGGATGTGGGGCCTTCCACCGTCTGACTCCCCACCCGATTAGCCCGTCGCATCACATCCAGAGTGAAGGCAGGGCGACGCACACGTTGCAGGGAGGAAGGAACGATCTCGGGGGGCAGGTGAAGGTACTCACGCAGGTACACAATGCCCTCATTGGTCAGATAATAGTAAGCATGTTTCCAAGCGAAGGTCTCCCTGACAAAGCCCCTGGACTTGAGTGAGCCCATGACACGAATCACCTTTATGTTGGCAATGCCTTCCAGGTTAGGATGCATGCACTGAGGACGGCTGTCCTTCTTCGCCACCATGACGCCATCCCGGAAGAGGAGCTCATAGATGGCCCTCAAGTCGACTAAGGGCATTACCATTCCGGCCACCATTTTGTCTTCTTAAAATTTCTTCAAGGGCCTGATCAACTTTCAAAACAGAAGAAAACAAACTTGTCACACCCAGATATAGGCTAGCAAAACCTATAGCTGTCAATGTCCTGAGACATCACAAAAACAAATCAAACATTTGCAACATAAAGAAGTTTTCATCAAATACTTCTGCCTGTTATAATTGTGCAGTTCCACAACATCAGACATGCTCTATGACGAAAAATTTTGGAATTATTATTTTTCGATCAGTGTCTATCAGAAGTTATAAGGTATTGATCTACCAAAACAAAACACATGAGTCAGCACAGAGAAACAGCAATTTTCACAACCCCTCCTACCTTTTTATGTGTCTCGATAGAAGGAGAAGCAGCCTGGACAAGAGTCGAGAGGGAAAAGAGAGAAAGGGGAGAAGCCAAGTATGTGTATGTGTGTGAGAGTGCATGTGGGATGCATGGAAAGCAATAGAAAAGAAGGGAGCCAAGCAGGAAGAGAACGCAAAAGACGTAGAGAGAGTGACACACCCCCTCAGCACTACAGCACATGTGTTCGTACACTGTGTACCTAAAGGGGAACCCCTCCCCCTCCACTGCCTTGACACACCCCCTTTAGGGAGCCCCGAGCAGAATGGGCAGGAGTCCAAACACGAATAAAGCTCACATATACAGTAGAAGACCTGTGCTTAACAGTAGCACATATTCACAATTCAGTTCCCCACAACCATTATCAGAGTTAACTTTGAATATTTTTTTGCACTTGATAACTTAACTTAACTTAACTAACAGGCCAAGTTACAATGAAATGAAATGTCCATTGTGTAGGAAGTTTGAAGCAGTTTTAACAATGGGGCAAACTCTCTGTTTACAGAGCAGGTGGGAAAATACAAGCTGTGGTACTTTATGAAACTGGGAAAAGTTTGCCTCAACACTATGCTAACAAGTTCCCTCTATGTACTCACTGTACAGTGTCCATGCATGTGCACATGTATGTCAGTGCAAGCACATGTGAGCTCCTCAGTGGAACAGCATGTTCCACTCCCAACCCTATAACTGGGGGAATTCATACTGAATGTAGGCCTACATTTAAAATACTTTTGGTGTTATATGGAAGTTCACAATTATTTTTCTGATTATTAGGTCATAACATAAGTATAAATTGATCATACAGTGTACAATAGATTCCTGATATACCTATATACTTGTTCAGGGTGGGAGAAGGGAATTATCTTCACAAATGCTGACCCTGACAGCTTGGCTAATCTCAAGTTCACATTTTAACTTGAAGATAATGTGTTCACTTATGCAAATATATGCTGCAGAACAGGCTGTGTGCAGAATGTCAGAGAGGTTCCATGTTGTCTTTTGAACTGGTCTGAACACATCCCAAGCGTTTGACACGTGGACAACTAGCATTCGAATTTTGCTTTGCTTAACTATACTTGACTACTAAAGTACATTATATTACACTGACTTCTAGACTTTTAATCGCAAACAAGGAACAGATCCAGCACATATCCCGTTGAGGGGATGACTTTAAAAGCCAGTCTACAATCAGGATATCACATACTGTATTTCTCTTAGATTATAGGAATCTGCATACCCATGCCAACCACTGTGCATGGCTTCCCAGAGAGAGGCCTTCATTTAACCAAAGGCTAAAGGCAAGATTTTGTCAAGGTGGCGCTTACTCGTACGTGTCCTTATAGCAGGTAACACACAGTTATGGTGAGGTGCTGATGACGGGGAATAAACTTAAAAGAAGAAAAACGTGTTGCACAATCTAGGTCCATATGCATTAACCTCATTGATGACATTTCGGCCTACAGGTTTACTTCAAAATCAACAGATTTGCTGACACATCATATTATCATTATATTGAAACATACTAATTTGTCATTTACTATGTCTGAAAGCAGATAATAAACAGCTACTAAAAATATAACCTATGCCAAATACATTTGAGTACATTTTAACAGTGTACTATTCAGGCTTGAAACTAAAAAAAATATTCATGGTAAGGGAGAAAGCTGGCAACCAATCAAGTACCCTAAAGGAAATGCATTTCCCAAACGGCCTTGTAACTGAAACAGTAGCCACAGTCCAGCTGTTGCAATCTCAGTGGGAGCAAACAGTTGCGAGTTTTGCAACTGGATGGTTGACATTTCAAATCGCTGGGCCAACTTGGGAAAGATAGTGACTCGAGATTGTGAAGAGGTGACATGCTTCACTCAGGCCCCTATTCCACCAAAATAACTTCGATTTTAAAACCGGTTCTGTTCAGGATTCTTGAACCCTGGTGCTTTCTAGTATATTATGGTAAATGGTGTGTAATGCTTCTAGCAAACAGGACGCATTTCCACCAGTTTTAAGTGGAAACATAATCAAGGATACGTCACTCAGGTTGTAGGCATTAATGCTTAGCTTGATAGACCTGAATTTCTTTTTTATCCTGCGGGGGAAATTCAGTTGTCAATGGCAGTTACAGTTTCCTAAAGTAAACTTTGCACGCATATTTAGAGAACCAATATTGGATATCAGGACCTTCCAAACTGGTTCTAAATTAGGTGGGAAAACAAGAACACTGGTGTAAAAGGGGTATCACTGAAAAAAGCCACATTATCCCTAACAACTCAGTGAAGCACATTCTAAAACTCACAGGCGTGTGTTCATTTGAGCACAGGTGCGCACAAGTGAAAATTGCGGATCTATAAAAGCTCACAGCATGTTGCACATTGTGAGCTAGTAGATCTGTTATGTTTGGTGCACGACACACATGGGCAACTAAGTGTAAATCATCATGCATAGCTGTGTAAATCAGGCATAACGGAAGCTGGGCAGTACTGCATGCAAACTCAGCAAGCACTGGTGAATTAAGGTCAAGAATAATAGGAGAGCAAAAACGAATTTTAAAGATGAAAATGTAAATGCTTCACCATCTGAAAAGCATACTGGGTTCGAACCACAACATATACAGTCTGTTTATTAGGGCATACAGTACATACTGTACAGTTATAGCTTAGCATACATAGATAGACTAACTCCAACATATGTTACTGAAAATAGCCATGTCATTAGGAGTATGTATTTGAACAAAGAGGTAGCTAGTCCAGTGAAGTCCACTAGTACTGGATTTGACTACAGCCATCAGCGATTCCATTTCATACTGTATATCAGCCTAATGCTATTTATGAGGGTAAAAATACAGTAGTGAATATGTCCTATATAAGTTTCTATACATTTTCAGGACAGAAGAAGTAGAAGTAGAAGTAGTAGAAGAAGAAGAACTGGCCAAGGGACGGCAGTTGTACTTGGCTCAGAGCCAGTGCAATGAGCACAATAAAGGCATTCATGATCTCGTGCTGCTGAAATGGATACATGACAAACGCATGTTGTGGCCCTGCTACTCTCCATTGCTGGGCGGTCAACATGTCAGCCATGTGATGACGAATGACTTTATAAAAAATGCAATGCAACAAAAACTTGATGATCCCGACCAGGAATAGAACCATTGAAAGGTCACTTGGAACACCCAAGTATGAAAACCAATTGGGATGGCTATGAAAGGTCATTAGTAATTGAAACCTTCTACTGTATGGTGTACATCAAGACGCCATATGTAAAACAAGTCCATTTGGCTTATGTTGATGTGTGTTCATTATTCACTGGGTAACCACATGCCATGTGTTGTGAGCTTGTAGATCAGCTATTCTTGGCTTAGGACACCACCATACCACAGACTATAAATTAGGCATACAACGATAGAATGGCAATTGAAGAGCTTGCCAGATAAGATATTACAAATATAAAAAAAATTGTATTCTTCAAAGAATATCAGGAAAGCCCAAGTCAAAATAAGGATACCTCTACAGATTGTCTAAATGTTATTAATATACTGAACCTATAATATACTGAAATCTTAACAAAAGGAAAACTAAAAAGTGAAGAGGCACTGTCACTCACCTCAGTCACCTGAGGCTTTATTGAAAGCTGGTGTGATTTCAATTAATTTTATTCTCTGTAAATGTTTTTAATTGAGATTTATTTTAATTTAATCGAATAAAATCACTATTCAAAATAATAAAAATCCACAAATAATAATAATAACCCATCCGTTACTACATGTGAAGGGCACAATACTGGGTTTAAAAACAGAGCTGAAACATTAAGTGGAGGCTGTCAAATCCGGCGAAATTCTAGTAATATACTAGAAAAAGTGCCCTACTGGGCACAGGTCTCCACCAGGATGAGCAGATGTGAAGAATTCCAGGCAAAGGTTTTTCCTTGGCCTCTAGGGAGTTGGCATAGAAAGTTATCCACAGATCCGTGCAGTTAGAGGTAAAAACACTTTTGGGCCAGTTATAGCGCCACCTTGAGGCTGAGTTGAAATTGTTCATGTGGCATTTCGTCCTCGGCCTAGTGGGAATGTGGGTGCACAATTTCACGGAAATCTCGCGATGTGTTCATGATTTGCAGCATTTTGTTTGAAACTGAGCACTCCTGTGAACTTTGGAAGCCAATCTTAACCAATCAGGATGGAGTCTGAGAAATCTGAAAGAGCGGTTTGGTTGAATGGCTCTAGAGAGACTGTGTACCAATTCGCGTGATGTTTGGACAAAATCTGTAGGTGTACTGTGCAAAAACTTGTTTTGCACAAAGCGGCCTCCTGGTGGCGCTATAACAGGCCGTTCTGGAAAGTTTGGGGCAGAGGTTCATGGTTGGCATCCAGGGAGTGTGTGTGCAAAATTTGGCATCGACCGGGTTAACGGTGGCTGAGATTAGCTGGTCACGGACGGACACACGGACACACGGACACACGGACGGACGGACGGAGTGCAAAACATACTCTCCCCATGCCTTCGGCTGGTGGAGACAAAAATGGGCATATATGTAAAATGTGTGATGTGTAGAAGATTGTCAACAAAATTCAAAGTTCGAACTTTTTCAAAAAAGAAAATAGCAGGTTTTCATGTGGCTATTTATTTATGTAACTTTTTAACAACCATATAGCATATTATGTCCCACAAAATGATAAAGTTACATGTTTATGCAATCATCCTTCCATAAATGTTCATGTTCGTCGCAAGCGAAGATGACCAATTGACTTCACGTCCTGTGGGTGCGAAGATGTCTGATGAGGCCGGTCCATGCACGGAATGTTCTATTGCAGCAGTGAGGGCATGTGATGTCTGGGGGCTGGCTAGGTGAGAGGGAGGAACTGGCTCTGGTCTTTCGGAGCTGACGCTTCAGTTTGGCTTCCTGGATGCGGCGCTTTTCAGACTCTTCTACTCCATGTCTGACTGCAGAGCACCAGTTGGAGCGGTGTTGGGCATCGGCCTCCCAGGTCTCAGATCTAGACTTGAGGCTGGCCTAGACTTGAGGCTGGCCTTTAGGGTGTCCTTATAGCATTTCCGCTGGCCACCGTGTGATCGCTTGCCATGTTGTAGTTCACCGTACAGTAGCCTTTTTGGTAGACGTTCATCTGGCATGCGGCAGACATGGCCAGCCCATCTCAGCTGGGAGCACTTGAGCATGGCATAGATTCAGGGGGGTTCTTGCTAGGGGCTTGGCTGTATTACTACTGTATGTATAGGGGAGACTATGAGTTTCATCCTGGCATTTGCCAATGCACCAAGGCAGAACTGCCTGTCAAAGCGAAGACTGGAAAATCACAGCGAGTCCTCGCCAGACATGCTTTCAGGTAATGTCAAAGATGTTGGCTGCTATGTTATTTGTGTCAAAAGTGGCCGCTGATATAAGCCAAACTTTAAGTATAAAAATGTGGTTTATGATTGACGATGATGAAGAGGGACAGTTAAATACAGGACATGTGATGTACAGTACGTATATCCACTACTGAATAAATGGGGTGTAGTGTACTGTATACTTTAGTACTGTATATGCTGTGCGCATTTGTTTGGTAAAAAACCTGAACACTCTTTGAAACAGCCAGTTATTTAGAACATGCCACTAAGGTCTAAACATTGAGATGCAGTAGCCTGATACACCCTTGATAATATATTCATTTAATGTCCGACTCTGATATTCAAGAGCAATATAGCAAACTCATGGAACTGAAACTGATGGCATGGACTGGTTTTGGCTGTTTCTATTTTTGGTAGATAAAAGAATGCCGATATGGCAGCAGTAAATAACAGCAAAGCTTTAGATGAGTGGGTGCGGATGTGGAGAGGAGTCGACCGATCAAAGGAAAGAGAGCAGACAGACGAGCAGACAGACAGACAGACAGAAAGATATACAGTATGGAGAGAAAGAGTAATGGAGATCATATATCTCCTTTTAAGTGTCACAATGCTCTAGTCATAACCTCCTCCATTCTCATGCCCTCCTTCACAATCTATGAACAAAATAAATATCATAATCTAATAGGCAGATTACAGGATGGATCTTTCTTGACTTTGGTGACCCTGTGGCCTTTCCTCTAGCTCTAGCACCATGTTAAGGCTACAATTTCTAAAGGCTTTTTCGTTAATATTTATTCTATTTGTTTTAAACTTTTGCTGTTGTTTGTGTTAATCCTTTAGAGAATATATTTGGATCCACAATTGAGAATGCAGGGCTCTAATGATGTCACAATCTATAATTACATTTGCGAGAATTCCACGCCCACATATTTGTGCCCATGGAGCGCACAACTTTGTGCGCCTGTTCAGGTGACCAAGTCATACCAAGTATGCAGAGTAGGGGGAAGTGCCGTTCACACCTGTGCTGTGTTGCTGTGATACGTCACTGTCTTGACCTCTCTTCAACCCAGCGTTGTGGAGTCTGCGACTACTGACCAATCAGAGCACGGCTTTCCTACACCCAGATTTTGCAGTTTTTTCGCTTGGTAGTGAAAGTGTGTTCTTGCATCGAACAAGGGAAAGGTACCCATACCCAGCATGGACAAATGGCGGTCAGTGGCCACTGCGGGGCTTTCCCACAACTGCGGTGAAACAACAACACCACGGACACACTTGGATTATCACTCTCTCTCTTATTCACAGAGAAAAAACAATAACACAGACAGTGTTTCCCCTAGCCAGAAGCTGATTGTGTGTGGGGACTCTCAGCGTGCGCACACTTTGCAATTCGTAGTTATGTAAACTAGGCAAATATTATCCTGCTAATTAGTCATTACTGTGCACAAATTTACTATTTAAATCTTTGTGTTTTAGTACAAAAATAGCATTTTTACAACCATCTCTGAGTCTCTCTCTCTCTCTCTGTGTGTGTGTGTACCGGCCGGTGTTGTATCATTATTCCACTCCCCATCAGAGGGGATGAAGTGTCCGGAGTGTAAAATGCTGGTCAAAATGTACGGTTTGTGTGTGTGTGTGTGTGTGTCACTCGGACACACGATATTAACGGAGAAACAACAACATGGACCGCGTGGCGTTAGACGCGATTCTAGTGTCTCACAATGGCTCAAAGTGGTCAGTCAGTTACTCAGTTTTAGGAGCAGCATAGCCTCTAGGGGCCACTTTTGGGACTTTCAGTCTTGTTCTTTTTTCCCCCTTAGAAATGTGATTCGATATCTCTTTATCCTGATTCCTGTTCACTAAAAATTCTCCAGTGTGGACTGTGGATGTCGACCGTGGCTATACGGAATACTACTAGGTGTCAGTGGGTAGAACAGTATAAATGGTATAAAAAAAAGTTAAAAATCACAGCAGTGAATGTGTAAATACTGATCCTGGCACCCCTATTTTGGGCATGTCATTATTGGCAAAAATGTTCAAAAATGTTTTTTATTAAAAAAGGAAAAAATAGATCTACAAGCTCACAATGCTCAGAAGGAATATGGGCATGTAAGTGCCATTTGTACACTCTTTTGAGTTAAATTAACATTATTTAGCAATACTATAAAGCAAAGCCATGCTTTTTTAGATAAATAAAATAAATGAATACAACAAAAACTAAAACTAAAAAATGCCTTAGTACAAACTAGCACTGGTACTGCAGGGTATACAGTTCATGAGGCTTAACTACATGATCCCTAGCATCCATATTCTGGGGGTAAATAGCTGAACATTCTGTGAAAATAGGCAATTTACAAGCTCACAGCGTGTTGTGTTGTGATCTTGTAGCAATTTGATGTAGAGGGAAAACAGGGGGATTAAAGTATAGACCCCTGGGGGCTCAGTAATAAAGTATAGGATTTAAGTGGTTAAGGGATGATTTGCCATCTGGACGACATTACTGAAACATCTTCCTGATAGTTTCAAGTCTAGAGCTTTCATGTAAACTATGAAATGTATGAGCATTATCGTTAAAAGTCTCTGATAAAACTAAAGTTGTCATTTTTGAATGACATTTAAATCTGTCACTTCGTCAACTCTACTGTACTTCAGAATCAGATTCAATTCCTTTTTAACATGTAATGTAGTCCTCACTTCCATTTTCAAAAAATATCTTATAGCACTATGTTTTTGCTATTATTTTAATGTTGTTTTGTTTTATTCTTTCGCCTTTTTCTATATTGCTCTGTAAAGCACTTTGAGCTGCATTTCATGTCATGAAAGGTGCTATACAAATAATAAAGTAGTATTATTATTATTATTATGAGCACACAGCCTTTATTATTTTAAATTAAAGTTGGTCCTTGTAGGAATTAATGAGGTTTTTTGGACCTTATTTGTATGGCGTTTCTCCAAACAGGATAACAAAGTGCTTTAGAAGGTACAAAGGAGCAGCAATACAACCATGAAGACACAAAACAGCAAATAAAACAGGTGATAAAATAAAAGCAATTAAAACAACAACAATAAATACAAATAAATCAAATAAAAACTAATAAAGCTAAAAGGTGAGCTCAGTACAATGCAAATATCTATGCCAGGAGGCATGTCATAGTGTTGGTTCAATGCCATCTATCCATTGTCTTTGTGAATAAATAAAGATACAGTATGTGTATGTCATAAATAAAGAAATTATGAACCGCTGTTTGTTGTCGCCCTTGTTATCCAACCATTGGTAATAATTCACATATTACTAATATAGTTTAAATAGACACCTATATGTTCATTTTAAGCAATTATATAAATCACTGATTATCAATGTCGGGTCCGGGGACCACCAGGGGTCCTAATGGACCCGGCGGTCTGTAACTCGGAGTGTACACAATACACATGGAATTGTACACTGTAAGTGTCAGTTAATGTCAGTTATGAAGATTGTACAGTGTAGATGGGGCCCAGAGATGAAAAGAAAATCGTCTGTGGCCTAATGCACATCAAACTGGAGGTACTTGAAATGAAAACGACTGAGAACCACTGATATAAATGATGAGATCAGGTCAGATCAGTTGCTTGCTGAGAACATGGATTTTGTTATTGATATGAATTACTAACTGAGAAGCTTATTTCTGTTTAAACAAGTGACTTTTGCTACTGAATTCTAAAATAACGGTCTCCTTTTGCAGGAAGATACTAAGACGTCACACCACAGCATGTTACTCACTGGACCTCAGTCCTCAGTGTTGCACTGGTTGTCTACTTTCTTATCTTATCTTGGGGTGGGAGAGTTCCTTGCTTCAACAGGAAGGTTTTCACACTTATATGCAACTTATAAGCATGGTCATGACAATCTGTCTCTGAGGGCTGTGTCAGTGGGGGCAATCCATAGGGGTTGGCTGTGCTAGATGAAGCCATTTCTGAGCTGGGAGACCAGTGCTGAGGTGGTGTGGTGAAACATTACTCCACCTACTTATGCAATCTCTACTAGAGCCTGGATCTTATTCTCTATCATTGTCATCTATTTTTTTATATATTTTAATTAACTTTGTATTATTATCTTTGTGAGCTCACTGTTTTGTTTATATACATTTAGTTTAAGTGGGGGCTATGTTGCTTTTCTTCTGTTGGTCCTGTTAGCAATCATGGTAAATCATTAAATGGGCATTTATATAACGCCTTTATCCAAGATGTTTTACAAACATTGTGCATTACATTCACCCATTCACACACACATTCATACTGTATACTGATGGAAGGCACCAATCTGCTAATCGAGAGCCATTAGGGGTTCAGTGACAGCTCAAGGACACAACATCACCTCGGTAGGTATCCAAGGCTACTTCGACAATAACTCTGGGGGAGCCCGGGATCGAAACAGCCACTCAACCCCTGAGCCGCTGCCGCCCCACCCCGTCATGGCTTCCAGTTCCCACCTGATGTTGTGTGTGAGTCCTGACTGCTCCAGACCATACTGAACTACCGCTAGCTTGCATAACGTCTTCAAACTAGGACTCAAGTCTAAAATGTACACCTGTACATCATTTACATATCCCCCAAAGAGAATGATACGATCTCCCACCCTGCAACAATACATCCTATACATCCATGGACACAGGACTTCTCCTTTTGGCTCAATCTTCTTCCAGCAGAAGGTCTCTGGATTGAATTTCCATAATAAATCAATGAAGATCCAGTTCAAGATGTGGTAACCACCGATTATGTACAGCTCTCCATTGTAGTCAAAGGCTAAACGACCCACACGTTGTTCTGTAAGAAGCTGTGCAGAGGGTGTACTCAGCCAGAAATTAGTCTTTGTGTCAAACACACTGATGTTGTTGTTATTGTTGCCCCCAAATACAAACATCCTTGTCCCAATCATGGTGGCAGAGTGACATTCTGAAGCAGGTGCCTGAGTTCCTCTGGTGTTAATTAAAGACCAGAACATTGTGGTAGTGTCCAACTTATAGATGTCATTAGAACATTGAGTCATGCGATTGAATCCTCCAAATATATACATGACATTCCTCAAGACACAGGCCGAATGGTAGCGCCTCGCCCAAGGAACAGTCCCAGAAACCATGGGCTTAAACCATCTGTGGGTGTCAACATCAAATGCATAAAGCACATTGCTGTCCTCCCCTGTGCAGTAAATACGGCCCCCCCAAATATAGATGTTACCTTCTATTAGGACAGCTGTGTGGCCTGTGCACATGGAGGGGACCTCAGGGGGACATTGTCCTCTCTCAGTTGTCACTGGGGGCAACTTAATCCCACGCAGAGACACTGTGTTGAAGACGTGCACCGCAATCAGACCGGCCACGTCATTTCCTCCAAACGAGTACACCTTGTGCCCAATAACCACAGCAGGAGGATAATATTTGATCTTTGGTCCTTCTGTCAGATGCACCGTCCATCGCAACATCTCACATACAAAGCAAACTAAACTAAACTAATCTAAACTAAACTAAAATATTTTTTATAAAAGAATGGAGTAATGCTGGGCACATTGCCACTTATATTGATTGGTACAGCGGCAAAAATGACAGACAAAGCTTGGCCAACATCAAAGGCTAAAGCAGGAAAGCTGATGCCCTAACATGGCATGTAGTATGCGTATAGCTGCATACTACACCAGAACAACAAGTGTCAGTTTGGTTCGGCTGAGCTCCCCGAACTGTCAAACAGTGAACAGACAAATGTCACTTCATACTTCTGTGTTCTGGCAGCCAGTACCTGCCCACCACCGCTACAGCAGTCAAAACTCTCTCTCTCTCTGCCTCTTTCTGTTGCACTCTCCCCATGTGTTTGTCCGTAGGTGCTATGTGGAAGACAGACAATGAAAACATGTCAAATGTTGGTATAACTAAGGTCGCATTCACACCAGGATGTTTTAATACGATATAAAAATCCTGCTGCGTATTGTCGGAAAGTGCGCTTCGTTCGGCAGGTGTGAAGGCTCATTCGAATTCTGGTGCGGATCAAACAAACGCATTCTAGGATCACCACAGACGTGTGAATGCAATCACATCAAATATAGGGGATTAACCAAAGAATGTGCCATTGTGGGATGAAGAAGTTGGTATTTGACACATGAGGAGAAAGGAGAAGGCATTATGCAGCGAAAATATGTTCATCAGACTACAGACGTGGTCTAATGAAGAGATAGAAGGCCTTATCGCAATATGGCCAGACGACTACACACAAAACACTGATAACGAGAGAATGGAGGCGACTGGGTTCCATCGCAACACATTTTCACAATGTTGCATTAAAGCAAAGAGTTTGAGCTCGCAGTACAGACCTAGACCGGGAATCCTGACGGCTCCGCTGATCTGTAGTCAGATAAAAGTGGTAGGTTTGTTTGTGTAGAGTCTACACAAATTGTAGACAGTAGACTACTCCAATTAATCTACCAGGTTTATTGCGACTGTAGGCTGCAGATTACTATGAAAACCTGCAAAACCTGTCCGTCGTTCCGTCTGTTGTTTCATCCGTCACACCACCATATATGGCCGTCAGTACTTCACACCTCGTGACACGTCACGCCACCATGTATGGCCGTCAGTCTGACGTCATCAAACCCTGTAAACTCAAGTCCCCGCTGCCACCCTTAGATCTCCATATATGGAGCTGACCTGTTCTGACATTCCATATGTTGATCTGATGTCATCAAACCCTGTACACTCAAGACACTCCATATATGGCCATTACATAATTCATTACATATGTTGATCTGACCCCTCATGCCAAAGCGTCAGCACTCACCCAGCACGGATGCGTGCATGCAACCTCACCATTAAAGCCAAAGGGTCGCTATGCAACTCCTTGGGTACAAACGGTTGCAAGGAGTTGCATGGTGACCCTTTGGTGTGGTTTGGGCCACACAATATTATTAATAAGTAGTTATTCAAGTAATTCAGTCTATAATAAATCTGAGAATAAACCAAAAAACTAAAGCAACACTAGCATACTGTACAATTGACTCTTTGTTTGCAAAACCACAACTGAAAATTA
The DNA here is from genome assembly GCF_964188405.1 of Protomyctophum parallelum. Taxonomy (NCBI): domain Eukaryota; kingdom Metazoa; phylum Chordata; class Actinopteri; order Myctophiformes; family Myctophidae; genus Protomyctophum; species Protomyctophum parallelum. Next base: position 35,664,239 of record NC_139697.1, on the reverse strand, counting down.
ATTGAAGAGAAGAGGGAATGATGGGAGTTGACAGACAAACAAAGTTGATAGGTAGCAGAGGGTTTAAGCAACTGTCAAAGACACAACAGGCCTAAGGGAAAAACCACTGACAATAGGACAATAGGACAATATCTACAATTGTCTAAGAATCAATACGAAACAAAAATAAGCTAATATTAAAAGTCACAGACAGAAACACGAGTGTATGGTTACAAATGCACAAAGACAATTGTTTAGACCTGTTGAAAAAGTTTGAAGATCTGCTAGTTTCACTACTTATTTTTCTTGAACGAGTTGCACAACAAAGCTCTTGGATTTGTTTTGAATTTACTGTAACATATCGTCACTGTCAGGAGGCCATTAATTCACACACACACACACACACACACACACACACACACACACACACACACACACACACACACACACACACACACACACACACACACACACACACACACACACACACACACACACACACACACACACACACACACACACAAAAAAGTTGAAATATGGAAATATGAGGTTTCTGCCCGAAAGCAACGATATGACAACTCTAAAGGTCAAACTCTTAAGAGAAAATCTATATTCCCTTGTCTCCCTCCTTGGTCCACTAACAGTAATACCGTTAGCCCACTTTCCAAGTGTGCAAACGCAAATGGAAAAAAGTCATAATGTAATTTCTTTGCATTCAGAGAGAGAGAGGACAATGGTTCCTGTGTTTAATTCTCTTTTACTCAGCCTCCTGTGAGAGTACTCGAGACTGGAAAGAAACATGGAGCCCAGGAATGCTACGGTTACCAATCTCAGGGGCTAAAAATAGAAACGTCAGACTCTGAAAATTGAAAATTTCAACTTATGGTACTGACTGTCCTGCCCAAGCTTAATTTACAGCAGGGTACAATACATACCAACCTATACTGCCATCTGCAGATGGCTTGTAGAGACAGTGCCCAAAACTACTGTATCAATGCCTCATATTAATAAACACAATAAGTTCAAGGTTTAACAACAAAACAGAGAACATCTGGTGTTGCCAAACTGATTCATTTAGCCCCATTCAAATGATTTATCCATCCTTGCAGTCCTCCTATAACTAAAATCACATTTAGCATGTTTGTGTCATTGTGTGTAGCCAAAATCAATTTATTGCAGAACATAATTAAATAAGATGACTCTGCAGGACTCATTTGAAGGCTCCAGTCAATATAAAACAGACCACTTGTATCTACTGGTCTGGTAGTGATATTCCAGAACTAGACACCAGGATGAACTGCACGGACAGGAGACATAAGGCATTGGTTCTCAAAGTGGTGTCCTTGGGGGGTTCCAGGGGGTCCCCAGCAAAATAATCACTATCATTTTAACCACTTTATCCATTCATGTGTTGGGCTGGCTATTAAAAAATTGAAGATATACAAGCTCAAAGCGTCTCTATTTTTGAACATCAATGTGGGAGTCCTTGGAACAAAAAAGTTTGAGAACTACTCATAAGGCCTTACAGTACTAACTATAATGGATTTGATTGATTAAACACACCCTTGAGGACAGCCTGTGTTTAATGGAGTATCACATGTGACATGGGTGGGTCTTTTCACATACTGTAGTACAATGCAATGGATACTGAACAACACAGTATTTGAACTCATCTTCAAAAAATGCAATTACTTCAAAAAGATTTCTCAGATCGATTTGAACAATCTGTTCCTCTTTTCAAGAAACTAAACATTCTGTCTGGCTCTGAGGTTAATTCTTTATAGATATACATATATTTCTGTATAAATACGTATGAACATCACAATCTACCTTTATCGTTTCAATAGTTTACTTTTAATTCGGATATGCATGTGTGTGCGTGTGTGTGTCAGTGTGTGTGTGTGTGTGTGTGCATGTACTGTAGCTAGGTATGTAGGTGTAGCCGTGTGGGTAGGTGTAGGTATGTGCAATGCACATACCTGCACCTACCCACACGGCTACCCACACGGCACATTGTGCATGCAAAAAAAGGAGTGGCAAATTGAGTGGCGAAGTGAGTGGCTGAAAGTAGGTTTTTGACACAGTAGGCGTAACTCCCGCATAGCCAATTGAGAACTGGAATTTTGACCGGAATGTCAAAGGGGAATGAGAACAGCATTTACACTGTATTTAGAATTTTGCATTCTGTATGAAACTATGAACGCAATGAGAAGTGAATAGTGTATTGGCTATTGCCTTAATGTGTGAGATTTTGATGCACTGTTCAATTATTGAGGTTAAGAGTTTCAAGAAATGCATCCAAGCAATTGACTTAAAGGGGAATACCACTCATTTTCAACATTTTACTATGTCATAAATCTCAGTGACATCATCCAGATCCAGATGTACTTCATAATGTTACTGATCACATTCCAGACCTCCAGTTCTAGGCAACACAGAATGGGGGGACTTTTATATTGTTGAAAATGAGTGGTTACCCTTTAACTGGGATTTGCACCGAAAGACTACAGCTCAGTTCTTTGGAATTTTCATAGCCCATGATCTTTAATATTTTACATTTAGAAGTGAGCGATATTATCTAGAAGAATGACTCACAGAAAATAGATATAAAAGGCACTAAAGGTTTTATATATTGCAATAGTTGAAAAGGGTTTCCATTACTGTACGATTCAATCTTTATCTTTAACTAAGGAGGGAACAGTATAATAATCAACATGTTGAATTGATTCAGTGGATGCTTCACCTCCATGTGTTCTCCATTACCTGAGCTGTGGCTTCAATTCAAACAGTGCTGAAGTATCAATAGATCTCTGTTTGGTTCTATGTAATCCTGTCCTGAATGAAACAGTCAGCCTGTGCGTCAAAGACCTACAGTACCAGCTTCAAATCACAAATATGGCCCTTAACAAAACACAGTGTGGACATAATTCAGGGCACACCACTTACAGTAGATCAACAACTCCATCCATCCATGTAACAAGCATTTGCAGCTTAACCGTTTATCTGATCTTGTCCAGAATGAGTGTGAGGGTTTGGAGTTCAGTGTTACTTGTGGCAAAAGGTCCAACCTAGGATAGGGTCTCTGACCACTCGACCACCCTGCTGCACATAATAAGAATAACAAGTTCAGAGTTCATCTAGCACTGCTTCTTTTTTAGGCTAGTACATTACAGATCCTGTTTGGGGTTCCTTGGCAAGGAAAACGTTGGGAACGTGTAGGTGACAAAGCTCTTAATTGTTAGTTAGTTAGTTTCATTTATTGTCCACGTGTGGAAATTTGTCTTCGGTCTCAACAGTAAAAAACAAACAGTTACAACAACAGCAACAACACTTACACAATTATTTTCTCATGGCAAAAAAGTGCAGGACAACAGTGGCAAATACATTGGAAAAACAACAAATCTAGCGAGACATGGTATCATTTAGTGCCTTAATGGCATTTGGGATGAAGGGATTACATTTTTTTTTTACGGTTAGCTTTTGGTACAGTCTACCAGATGGAAGTAGTTCGAACTCCCTGCAGAGTGGATGAGAGGGGTCGTTTGCTATCTTGACAGCTTTTTTACGAAGTACCTCCTTGTAAAATCTACCTTGAACCTTGATCTACAATGTAGATCAAGGTTCAAGGTTCAAGTTTATTTAGTGTCCCCGAAGGGCAAATTGGGTTGCAGCATAGACAGTACTTTAAAACACTGAGACAGTACAAATAAACAAACAGTTCACATAGCAGATACTGATACAAGTACAAAGGTGCACATAACCATTAAAGTGCAGGCGTTAAAGCGCTATGCGATAGTCATAAAAAGTGCGTGTGCATAGGCATTAGGCACGAGACAAATAAAGTAAAGTAAAGTAAAAAAGTATGTAAGTAAGTAAGTAAAAAGTGCTTATCATATATCTCCTAGATCTACCTACAGCAGCATACAGCCTAATTGTTTCTGTCTCTTCCCAATGATTTTTGAGGCTAGGTGCTTGCTTCCTTTTACATTAAGATTGCCATACCACATTGCCATGTTAAAAGTCAAGATTCCTTCTATCAGGTTTTTATAGACTGTTTCCATGATATGCTTGCTCACTCTAAAGGAGTTGAGCTTGCGTAGTAGGTGGAGGCATTGTCACATTTATCCCTAAGGAGCTTTTATCGCACCAGTTCTACAGAAATGGTTTCTTTCAGCTTCGCTCTAACATAAAAATGTACGCTTCATAAAGAGCATTTATTTAGACTGCAAGGCTGTCTTCCAGTTTGTTAAGCCTGGAAGACATTTGCAGAATGTTGCATTTTGATGTTTGGGAACAGAACAGTGGAGGGGAACATGCTGGAGGGGACCAGGGAGGGTCTACTCCCACAGTCAGCTCGCACTAGATGACAGCTACATGCCTGCAACCATCACACATGAACACACACCCAACATCCGTCAGAATAAGCATGTACACACACCCATGAGGGTGTACACGTGTACATATGCTTGAATGCAAAGTACACGTAATAATATAATATACAGGTGCATAATACATTCCATGTCATTTTAATAGGCTCGATTATGTATAGATATAGAGTAATATGCTAGTATTAAAGACCATACAGTGGCTTTACAGTATCTCTCATATCTCTCTTATCTAGTCTTTCCAAAACAGGTTCTGTAGCCTGTATTGTGCATGCATGTGCATGCCACATGCCCAGTGAAGTCAAGAATGTTTCCCTGATTCGCAATACATATTTTTCCCAGCCTGTCAATCTGATCATTCATTATCTTTGATGTGTGCTGCCTTAAAAATGGATGTGAGACATTTGTAATACTCAACAGTTCAACAGAATATCCCCTAAATTTACCGGCTCATCAACATATTACAATAATATATAACTCATCAAATGCACCGAACACCTTGCTGAGCACACAGATATGAACTTTTACTTACATAATCCATATCCTGCTTCTAAAATAACATTTTGAGCAACATTGTATGACTAGAAAATGAAAAAGTGAAAGTGTGATCAACATCCTACGCCACAAGTTGTGAAACACTTGAAATAGTAATTTAGCAGTTTGGATATGAAAACAGCAGTTCTTCGCAGTTCTTCAGAGTGACAGAGACTGACAAATAACTGCGATGGAATACTTCCAATATTTTTATGATACACTTAACTGTATTTGAGACAAAATGGTGACAAAACAAGCAGCTAATGGATGCCTGATGATGAGGTCAGACGTTCTACAAAACTGATGAATCATTCTAGATTCTAGATTATTCTAGATTATTCCCCACAGGGGAGAGCGGAGTGGCACAACAATTTCAGATTAGTGAAAATGTCTTATTATATTCAATATTATCGTAAAAAGAGTCAGAGAAAGAAAAAGAGTGAGATAACAGTGTGTGTGTGTGTGTGTGTGTGTGTGTGTGTGTGTGTGTGTGTGTGTGTGTGTGTGTGTGTGTGTGTGTGTGTGTGTGTGTGTGTGTGTGTGTGTGCGTGTGCGTGCGTGCGTGTGTGTGTGTGTGTGTCACTGGGATGAGTCATCAAAAGCACTAACAAGGGAGTGGCATGCGTAAGGATTCCCTTGTAACCTTGGCAACATGACCCAACGCAAAATGTGTTTAATACAGCACAAGGCCAGAACAGTGGTCAGAGACAGACAAGGTTTCTCTGTTACTACAGAAAAGAAATACAAGCCCGCTCTTCCTGGAAGAGCTCAGATAGCTCATCATGATCTGATCTGATACAACCTTGATTAACTGTTGATGGACCAGCTGTGCCAATACAGGATGTGGCTGGAACACAGGACTACGTTGGCAGAGTTTTAGCTTCAGCAAAGTCACAGCTTTGGTTTGGGAAAACCTTCCCCAAATCTCGGCCTTTCAGAGTAGAATTTGCACATGCACAGACTCAGTGCCAACCCCCCCCCCCCCCCCCCCCAAGCAATAGACACGAGTCATGCAACAACAGGTTGAAATTCCTGATGGGACCACACAATAATATCTGTTCAGCAATAATTTTTTCACACAAGCATTTTTACTGCATTGCGGGACCACAAACCACAAACTGGGTTTTCTTGTGTAATCCTTTTGACTAAAATGTTCTTCTTTAAATCAATGAATCAAAAAGCAGTGCAGAGTAGACAGACCGTCCAAGAGATCGGACACTCAGCCCTCTGGGCCGATTCAACACCGGAAGTGTAAAATTGGCCCGTTCTTAAACACGGGGGCGACCAGAGGGTTAGGGCGCATACCACATGGGCTTGACAGCAAGTCCTCGGTTCCATTCCAAGCTGGCCATTCCTCTACTCTCTCTTTGTGTTTCGGGTCTCTCCACTATGACTATCAAAATCAACTGAAGCCCCAATTAATCAACATTTGACATTATGTGAAAACTGTCTTAACTGCCACTTAATCTCTCAAGACAGATGTTAAAAGCCAAATCTGTCACCATCACTGCCCTAAACATGTTGTTAGCAGGAATCAACACTAAAGCACAGAAGTTGACTAAGAAAGGGGAGGAGCCAACCTAGTTCCGGTTTCTACACGAGGGAAATTTTTTTTTTTTTATGGGTTTCCACATTGACTGCCACTAAAATGTTATTGATACAAAGGTCACAGGAGGCCTACCTCCCATTACAACTCTGTATACAACTTAATATTGGTATTGGCCATTATGCAGCCAATCTGTCTGTTTTTAACCACTTTCAAAGCATGCAGTCTAGTGAGCTAAAGTACCCCGCGTACTTGGTCAGCTGACTGCCACATCAGCGAATTGCATGTGGGTCTTGCACACACTGAATACACCCACATAGTAATGCAGCATATTAACCCCTTGAGTATATGTATGCACCCTTGAGCACAGCATGATACCCCTTGAGTATATCTTACTGAACTAACTCCGCAAGCAACATTTATTAAAAAATATATATTATATTAATAATAATATATAAGTTTTATTTTAACAGAATATCGGTCAAACATCAGCAACTTTCTAAAATCTATTTACAATTTACAATTTAGGCATTTAGCAGACGCTCTTAATCCAGAGCGATTTACATTAAGCAATAACAAAAAGCATGGCATACATCACATATATAAAAGGTTATCATGAAACATGCGTAAGCTAAGAACGTAACAGTGGAGTATCTATATGATGAAACTATATGTAAACTATACTACATTATATTATACATATGTACTATAAAGTGCTATGACTACATAAAATGCAATTCTAGTGCTGTCTACGTAACATGCTATAAGTCTGTCTGTAAGAATGCTATCTAAGTCTACATAAAGTGCTATCTAAGGGGCTAGGGCAAGTGCTACGGGCCATGGTGGAGTCTGAAAGGTAGGTTTTCAGACTACGGCGGAAGATTGGAGTGAGGCTGCAGTTTTGATTGTGATGGGAAGTGCATTCCATAGTTTGGAGCCAGAAGGGAGAAGAAGAAAATGGAGATCGACCCGAAAATCTGCCATGGGTCAAGCTCTAGTGGTGAGTTTATGTACGTACTCTATACGTTTGTGGAATGTTATACCACTACCACACACTACTACTTACTTGATAAGCATTATACCGACTTCTCCTGCAATCAATACAATTTAGGTGGGGAAAGAATACTTTTCCATGTTTTGTGACTGCAAGGCTAACCACACCGTCTCCCTTTTATGTCTTTAAAGTCCACAGATGACTTTGTTCAAATATAGGGGGCAGGCATCATTCACATAATCTTTCTTAGCTGTGAAGAACTTGTCGTCTGTGTGGTCCAAAACTCTGAATGGCAACTAAATAATAGAAAGGGGAAATAATAGAATAAGAGGAAAAAATAGAGTCTGCAACACTGGTAAAGAAACTCAGCTCCACTGTTTTTTTTAAGATTAAACGTTTCGATCACTCTTCTTCGGGAATACAATAACCTAACTAAATAGTAAATAATGCAAACCTGAACAAAGCCAAACACTCAGCAAGGCACATCCAAAACATAAATTCACTCTAACAACAGCAGGGTACTTTTCTTCTTAGCAATTTAACTCTGTCGAAGACTAACGGTTACCATTGTAGGTTGAAAAACTACAGCAACTGCTCATTCATGCAGAAGTCATAAAGATCAGAGCAGAAACCTCGGTGTCTGTTTACGTCCTGGTACTGTATATCTTTCACAGCACATAGTTTAAACTTGAGCTACTACTGCCTTAGACCCGCCTTCATTGTCTCTCTCTCTTCACTGGGAATCTGTTCACGGCTCATTAAAACAGACCCATTCTTTGTATCAGAGATCATCTCTCTCCAGAGGTATTGACACTAACAGTAGACGTAAACACAAAACTACTACTACTACTCTAGTGAACTTGAGGATTAAAATCAAGGGAATGTGGGTCATATATCTACCATGGTGGACCACATGTGTTAGACTGGTGAAAAAGCAGCATCAGTACTAAGAACAATTTGGAAGAACCCTGGACATCACTCACTACGCTGTAGGAATGTCCATGTGGCCTACTTATAGGCATGTTGTGTGTAGGGGGACCATAAATCGGCAGGGTCATATATAACAGTTTGCCCTCCTCGTAAACCCAGCCTTAACAGTGTGAGAGAGCCCCCTGGTTTGAAAGCCCTTTCACTGAGTGGCCTACCTCCTTTTCTACTGAGCAATGTTTTGCACCAATACCTCTCCTCTCCTAATATTCTTCGTTTGCAGTTCACTCCCAGTCCCAGACTTTGCGCCACAATAGCCTATGCTCCAGAACATTGGAGCAGAGTGGGAAGGCATCCCAAACAACTTCTTTTGGGATGCTGGGGCGCCTCCCTGGCTGTTGCAGGATGCTGCACATGCATGTGGTTGAGGCTGGCAAACAAACAGTCCCTAAAGCTTTTATAACTTCATCTCATGCCAGTCGAGTGCTGGAAATGGCACAAGGATGAAGGCTATATAAATTTAAATGTTACTGGGAAAGTTGAAATGTCAGTGAGGAGGAATTGAAAACAAATGTGATGCAACACAGCATGTACAAACCTCTTATAAGAGATTCAAAGTAAAAACAGCTGGCCTAGATAATTGCAAAAAGAACACATAAGATATGTAGAAAACATCAGATGTTGGAGTTATTTTTGCAAACTGGGGGCGGTGGTGGCTCAGCGGTAGAGTGGCTGGATAGGAACCGCAAGGTTGCCAGTTCGAACCCGGGCTCCCCCAGAGTTGGTGTCGACGTGTCCTTGAGCAAGACACTGAACCCCTAATTGCTCCTGATGTGCTGGTTGGTGCCTTGGATGGTTTCCGCCGCCATCGGTGTATGAATATGTGTGTGAATGGGTGAATGTAATGCACAATCTATGTAAAGCGCCTTGGATAAAGGCACTATATAATTGCACCATTTACCATTTACCAAACTGCAGGCAGTCTAACCGATAGACTTGATTCTTCTGCATTACATACAACACGCATTCATTTAATGTTAAAGATGGAGTGCCGTGATTTTTTTTGATTTTTTTTTATGAGGTGACAGTACTTGTGTGGTTGTTGTTTTCCTGGAAGCTGAAACCTTGACAGTCAAACGTGCCAATTAAAAAAAAAACTGTCACAATATCTTCCGCTCCCCTAACTCCTCCCCCTTTATCATACAACAACAGCTGTGGGTGCGGCTTCAGTTCAGGTGGATCACCACCCACCAGGCAAAGCAAATCAGGCGTACTTAATGAACTGGTGGGCGTGTCCACATATAAACAACATTTTAACAAATACTTTACACTTTGGCAAAATAAATCTTCCTCCTTATATAATAATACCTGATGATCATGTTTTAGGGTGGTAAAAAATCACTGCATTCCATCTTTAATCAACAGGAAGATGACAAAGCCTTGAGACTGACAGAAGTTTTACACAGGGATTAAACTGTCAGTAAAGACTCCAGGACAAGAGCGAGAGAGAGAGAGAGAGAAAAAAAAGAAAGAGAGAAGACAGAGCGAAGACTTTAGACCAGGATTGACAAAGGTTTCCAATGTTTGGAACAACTTTAAGATAAAATGTTCCAGTGGTGTTAATGGATTTCCATTTCCTCCTCATACTCTAGTGTTTATATTCCCCAGGGAAACATGCTAGTGAAAGTCGACAAAAAAGGGGACATTGTAATATGTAGTGTGTGGGGGACTTAATTACACCAAATATTGTTTTTATTATTTATTATTATTAGTTTATGTTGTTCACCTTTGGCCTCATATGATCTAACCATCTGAATAATATCATAGAGTCAAGTTGCTATGGCACACAAAGTATTAATTAATTGTTTTGGGTATGTCATCTTGGCCCCTCTACACAACTAAAGCAGTACCTTCCTTATGTTTGTATATGGCTATGCTCTCTCCCTGCATTCATAGAAAACTACTTGACCACCAACAACAAGGGATCCTGACAAATTATACTCTGGGAAAGGTTAATACAAAACTTCAATGTAAAAATGTCCCGTACTTTTGTGCAGGCCATTCATAATACAATTCAGGTATGAAATTTGTCTCCAGGCCGCATTTGTCAATCAAGCTACTGAGCACCACTACACACCACTCACTATGTATTAAAGAGTTAACACCAGATTGGAACTTTCAGTGTAGTTCCAGGTCATATGCAAACCTTTAAACATTTCTTTGAATCTATCAGCATATAGCCCAACAACCAGCCTGAAATGTCAATCAGACATCAGAAAGTTATTCAGCATAAATAAGCCAGTGAAAACAATATAAAGCCACGGTTGCTTTACCTTTCTAGAAGCTCTCACCCTACCAGCACGGTGAAACAACACAAAGACAGGAACAGCCTTACCTACAGAAGGAATAAAAAGACAAGAAAGAAAACATACAGTGAGTTACAGTAAGAGAAATTAAGAAGGTATTTATAGTGGTTTGGAATACAACAATGTTTTCAAAAGCTTTAATATGTCTTTATGTGTCTGGTTCTGGTTCTGAAAACCACATTGCAAGCAGCACCCTAACAGTGAAATTAACGTGCTATTATTGAAGTGTTAATGGACGGTGCAATTCTAATGGCAGAAAATGTGTTTTATAACATTCACCACAGTGAAATGTACCAACTATAAAAACCAGTGGAAAAATAATTCTCAGAAATGGCAATGGAAACTTAAAGGAAACTGAAATAAGAGATTTAACACTGTGTAGGCCTATACCGTCACATTTCCGCTTCATAAATTATCTAAAAAAAGTAAACCATAAACTAGCTCAGTCTGAGGAGCTGGAAATCAGCTTGCTGTGGCTTTGCTAACAGTGCCACCTGATGGACGTTTCAGATAAAATTCCACTCAGACAGCTGTTCAATGTCTTCAGACTCTCTTATAACAAGTGTTAGTTTTGACAGTCACCTGGTTTTCATTCCCAAATTGATCCCACTCTCTCTCTCCCAGGCAAAGGAGAACAAAGTACACAATGATATCCCATCGGACAGAGGATTAACAGAGGATGTGTCGAATTACAGAGCAGGAAACCTCGGGTTAATGAGATTTAGGTAATCACATCAAATCATCTATACTGTACGTTAGGAATGCACCTAGCTGAGACTGTGGCCAGACTTATCAACCAACATGAATGACAGGACTTACTAACCGGATTATACACCAACAAGACCCAAATCTGTCTAAAGACACTACTAGACTGTACTCTACACATACAGCATGATAGCTCTCAATTGTGGGTGTAAGAATGTGTAAAAGGAGACATTGGCAGATGTCAAACCCACATGGCCTGCTAACTGTAAGAGGAATGCTGCAAGAATGTCTGATTTTGCTTTTATTCAAGTAGGCTATTCACACTCAGACATTACAATTTTGTAATTTACAGTTTGTATGTAATTTAATTATACTGTCAACTAAATTATTTATGAACATGAACTACTTCTCCAGAAGTAGAAAAAGCATTTTTAATAGCTGCTCCATAGATAATAATCAGGAAAGAGTTACTGATTTTACGGTTTTCCGCTTAAAGGATATACTACGAAGTGCTGTTGTTTGCTCAAGCAACCATGTCATTTCCTGAAATTAACTGTGCTCATATACAGGCCACCTATACATTACCCACAATGCATTTGGACTTTTTCCCACGTGTCTTGCTGTTATGCGATATGCAAGTTCATAAGTCTGAAAATAGATCAACTGTGCACAGCTATTGATATCACTCACTGCATTTACTGTAGGAGCTCAGCAGTGGGAGGGAGATAAATCACAGCAAAGATAATTCCTCTTTGAACATATTTTAAGCCACACAGGAGTTTTACAATAAGTCATAGAGGTCAGTAAAAGGGAGAATTGCATAACATACAGTATCTTTACATAAATTACAAAAAAGTACACAGTTTGAACACAATTCCTGCATTTTTTAAATCAATGTGTTAAAAGCAATAAAAAATGCATTGGACGGTGTGTGTAAACTAAAGCATTTATACTATACTTGATGTGGTACAAGTTTACATGCTACAACTGATCATAATTAGGACGACCACCAATAATACCCCCAAAAAACAGCATAGGCCTATATTATATTTATGAATCTTGCTCTGTAATTATGAGTAGGAGTATTTGACACATTCTTTATCGTTCAGTACTGTCAAACAACTAGCAAGGAACTAGGTACAACATTTGTACTGTACACTACAAGGGATAAATGAACACTCAGGTCAGGATCTTACAGTGTATGACACTAGACAGACAGATCTCCAGAGATAAGCAGTTATGGAATCTGAGAAATGATTACCCTGCAATTCCCTCAGATCAAATAGCCTTTAAATGTTTCTGAAGGTAATTGCACTAAACCTGTTCAGCCTCTGGGGTATGAATTAAACACTTAAAACCCATACTCTGTTGACCGGGGTCCAATAGGGTTGCGTACTTAATACTTATACATACTGTACACACATCAAAGCACTTTGTACAAGTTTTGCATTTTAAGTTGTTTTCACCCTCTGGCCTAACAGAAGGTACTAACCAAGGCCTAACTAATGTCTCAGAGGCGCTTTAAGTACAGGTCATGTTCTACTTTCCCAAAGGTCATGTCCAAGTAAATCGTGATAGGTAAAATTTGAATTACCGTTCATTTTAACACTTTAAAAAACCACATTGTGTTGTGTTTATAGCGAACTAAAGACAGTTGCTTCCCCAGTCCCCACTCAAACGCACTTGCCCGCCTGGGAACCTGAAAGCAAACTCCACCTGCCCGAACGTTTTATTAACTTTCCACGGGCAGTCTTGCAACCGTTACTGTCAACCCCTGCAGCAGTACACACAGACAGCTTTATGATGACTACTTTCTTAAAGGCAGGGGGGGGGGGGGAGCAGCATCCGCCCCACGTCTCTCACGCCTAAAATTCATTAGGGCAAACATGTTTTTTTACTTTTTATAGATACGATTAAGCATTGTAAACCCCGTTTCTAAATAGGCTATACATGTCTGCATGTTTTATAATGCGTGTATGTGCGCGTTGCGCACATGCGTGCACACGCATGTGTCTTATGGGGCCCCCCACTTCTAAAAGTAGCACTACAACACTGCTTAAAGGTGTCACCCGCACACGCACATACATAACAGGCACATACACTTTCAGCTTTGTCCCATTGACAGCAGTCATCCAGCCCAGTGTTGTGTTGTCCTCTCATGCTGGTGAAGCACTTGGCAAGCAAAGAACTGCAGTGGTAGAGAAAAGCCTAGAGCTGATCAGATACTGGACTAGACTGGGGACTTATCTGCTGGTGCAAGTGGAGAATGACTACAGATTATTATGCACAGCTACTGTAGCCTGTGTCCATGCTTGTAGATTCTCAGCCAAATGTCATATTTTTTGATCATCAGTGAACTATGACTAAAGACACAGTGGCTGTATTTTGCGTGTCTTAAGTACCAGGTCTTATTACTTAACTTAATAATTAACATATCTAAAAAATAGCATAAACAATAAACATACATACATACTGTACCTTTTACTTATAAATGTATAAAACTAAATCTAGATTATCTACTAGATATGCAATTGCCATATTTGTTCATCTGACATGCGGTTAGCCATGATGACTTGCTAATTTGCTTGTCTTCACTGTGATGACTGAATTATACTTGGTTGCGTGCCATGTTTTGTGCCAAAATTACAACAAATTGTTGTAGATCGGCTATTGTCACACTCTTGACACTGACGAAGAAGAAATGGCACTGTCACTCACTACCAGTAGCAATGTACACTGTAAATGTGCGTGCGAGTGAGTGACGTGTGTGTGTCAGGCCAGCTGGGTGCTAAGTAGGGGCTGTGGCTCAAGGCCTGATCTACAAAACCATTTCCCCTGCATGATCATCCAGACTTCCGAATGTAACGCTGACAATGTCATGTGCTTAAAGATGGAGTGCCACGATTTTTTTCCACCCTAAAACATGACCATCAGGTATTATTATAATATAAGGAGGAAGAACCTTTTCCAAAAAGTGTACAGTATTTGTTAAAATCATGATTTTATGTGGACACGCCCACCAGTTCATTAAGTATGCCTGGTTTGCCTGGTGGGTGGTGATGGGCGGTGATCCACCTGAACTGAAGCCGCACCCACAGCTGTAGTTGCATGATAAAGGGGGAGGGGCTGATAGTGTGATGTCACTATATTACTGTTTATTTCATTGGCCCGTTTGACTGTCAGGGTTCAGCCTCCAGGAAGAAACCCTAAATACAAAGTGAATACGCCATTGCACATAAAAACGACCCAGGGTGTCTAATGAAGTACTGTCACCTCATAGACACATGAAAAACTGGAAAAAAAATGTGGCACTCCATCTTTAATGTAGCAGACTCTTTTTGTGAGACTAATATCAAATGAGCAAACACGTTCATCTACAGTCAGAGCATATGAACTCTCAAGAACATTTTATAGAAAAGCCTCTATACTGTATGTACTGTACTGTACTGTACACCTGTAGTTTATGGGGTCGCAGTAGCTTAGTGGGTAGAGAGGAAATCAGGTCATCAGAAGTTCACTGAATAGCCTCCCTGCCCATTATGTGTCAAAGTGTCCCTGAGCAACATAAACCTCTAACAGGTAACAGCCCCTGCCCGAACGCTCATCATGACCATCTGGGCAAACATGTGAATAACATGTATCCTTCACCAGCATCCTTCTGATGCTAGTGAAGTCATCCTCAATTCAAGTCTCAGCCTCCTTCAAAACAATGATGTCATGCGGATCATTGCACTAAATAACCATGGATTACTTCCTGCCAATGCCTCAGCATTCATATGACACCACATGCTGCAGTGATGGGGTCCTTATTCAGAAAGTGGATCTCACTCACAACTCACAAATTGAAAATGATCTGTGATGTGATTCTGGATGTTTTTTTTATTCTATATAGACGATGAACAGATAGGAAAACTGAAATTTACTGCCACTGAATAATTTTCATGTAAACCAAAATTCATGGAAAATGAGTCCAACCCTGCAACGCTGGCCACTTAAACACTCTATACTTTGTAAACTATTACTTGGTTGACGGGGGTCAACCCTGTTCTTGGTCGGCTCCTTTCATTCTATACCAAACACCTTTGCAGAAAATTGCCAGTCTACAAGCTCACTTGTAGAAAATGAGCAAGCTAACCTTAAATAATATACACATAACTACAGATTTAATTAACAAACAGCACTGAGCACAATGAGTAGTATTATCTCAAAACAAAACAAAGTACAAACAAAGTACGTACAAACATATTGCACAGTATATTTTCTTCTGGAAGCATGATAGTGATTAAAACTAATTGAACTCCTAGTCCCTATTCTCGGGCAAACATCCAGTGAAAATAGGCAATCTACTGTACAAGCTATTTTTGGTATGGAAAAGAAGCTTTGGGGGAAAAAAGGAGTGAACCTAGTACAGTATATAGCCGTGGGGGACATACCAGTGGTATGGGGTCCCTGGCACAAAATATTTTCAGATGGGGTTCTCATACAAATTCATATTAATCTTAGGATCAAATGGAAAGAACTATTAGCCAGCCCAACAAGCAGCACAGAACTACCACAATTTACAAGAGACTTCACAGAAAAACAATCCCAAAGTCGCTTAGAATAAGCAGACATGGCAATAATGGTGAACAGGAAACCCCTTGATATAAGGCTCCCCTACGTTAGGAAACGGTGGGCGTGGCCAGGAATAAGGTGAATACCAGTGGTTCTCAGTCTCAGTAAAATAATTCATAGTTAGGAAACAAATGGACATGTAAGAGACAAGGATCCATTTTGGTCCACATTCAGGGTCCAACTAAAAATGAGGATTTAACAGTGTAGACTGCATGGGGTTCCAGATAGTACTGTACTCAGACGTTATACCATAAATATTCCCGACGGAACCTTCACACGTATAGGCTATTTATTTCAGGATTAAAAGGTTACGAGACGGTATACGCCATTTCCCCCAAAACCTGTGGCACAACATACTAGTACGTATATAGCATAACGGCAGAACACGCATTGTAAAAACTAACTAAATTCATATCAAACTGGGGGTGCTTGAAATCACTGCTGTATATGACTTGAACATGGAGTAGTGCAGTTGATGACCATGTGACCAACAGCTCTAGAAATCAATACTGAGGCAAGAAAAGACAAGCTGTCTGGACTGAGCTTTGACAGTACGTGAGGGTCATTTACCCAGACAGACGCAACTCATGGAAGGGCCCCAGAAAGGTCAAGGGTGATGGAGGTTAAGATAAGCTACTGTCCAAGTAAATCGTGATAGGTGAAATTTGAATTACCGTTCATTTTAACACTTAAAAAAAACATATTGTGTTGTGTTTATAGCGAACTAAAGACAGTTGCTTCCCCAGTCCCCACTCAATAGATAGATAAGCTACTGTACGTGTTGGCGGAGAGAGTCGGATAACGTTGTGTGTGCATGTATGCATGCATGTATAAGTGAGAAAGTCTGTGTGTGCTTGTATGAACTGGGCTGCTATGTTATTGTAACAAGAGAGAGAACTAAAGAAAAATAAAGAAGAAAGCTTCATTTCTGCATACAGGAATTGGAAGTGGCTCTAATTCCATCACCCACACTGGAAATCGCTACATGAGCATTAATAATCGTCTGTGGCTCAGGAGGTAGAGCAGGTCGTCCAATGAGTTGGTCGGTGTTAGCTTGCCTCCATTGGTGTCTGAATGTGGGAAGTGAGGACGCTGGTGTCGATTGTTTGCCGCTTCACCTCCCAAGGTATGAATGAATGAACCATTGTAAAGCGCTTTGCGCACTTGGAAAAGCGCTATAAAATGCAATTCATTATTAATTAGACACCATTTCCAAAACTAGAAACACAGGAATCGGATTAATCAAGAAGAACAATACCCACTGTGGCCACAGCATGTCTACGCTTATTCACATGTCTGTATGAGCTACTATGGAGCTCAAAATATCTATATCAGGCTGGGAGAGGGGGCAAAATATTGAATATTGATAATGTACAGAAAGTATTTGCACTCAATACGTGTTTTATCGCTGCATTTTTAATCCGAAAAGTACTGCTCAAAGGGTAAAAGACCATGTTTAGCTATGTGAAAGACAGTTGTGGAAAACGGATAAAATACAAAAAACATTTTATAGAGACACAATATTCGGCGACAGTGTGCAAACGTGCTTGACATTATGTGAGGTTGATTATTTCTTTCCATGCTCCGACATTCGTCCTGAAAAACACGTCCTATATGCAAACACATTAACAGCATGTTAATGTGTTTGCATATAGGACGTGTCAATATGGTCCTAGTCAGCCATGACATACTGTACGTACAGAAATTGGTCAAATCATATCCAACAGCAAGGTAATTTGACAATGTTTAGTTCCATTTCAGAGGTTCTGACCTTCTGATGATAATGATTATTAAGAAAAAGAGCTTCTTCTGTACACAGAATGCCCTGAATATAGCTGACAATAGTGGACAACAAAAGCAATGGTCTTGTGGCGAGGACATGCTTACCAATGAACTGAGACTGTTTAGTAGTGGTGTCAAACATATTAAGTAACTCCATTGGGAGTGTTCAACGGAGCGAGGGAGGCCTTTGTCTTGACCACTCAGGGGGAAACATTCTCAGCCCTATTCAGACCAGTAGGACTGTCTTCCATCCCTCTTCAGGGTCTCATAAATGCCCCTCCCTACCAAAAAAAAAAACTGTAGCCAAACTGGTGCCACATTTTGCCATGCCGCAAAAAAAAGAAAAACAGACAAAATTCAGCACCACACACACCATAAGCTTTTAGAAGGTGTCTATCTCCCTTCTGGCTGTGTCAGCTCATTGAGTTGTGTGCAAGGCTTTGCCCATGTAAAATGTTAGTCAGGCGATGTAGGCAGTGGTAGAAAATAAAGTGTATATTTATTTATTTTTTACTTTATTATTATTTGAATATTTCCATTTTTTATAGATCTACACTCCATCGTAGAGGAAAATATTGTACTTTTTTACTACTCTATAATTATTTGTTTGCAGATTTTATTTATTAATTCAAAAACATACATTAACTGATACATTATGATGCATTATTATAGGTTAAGATGATTGTGAAATGGACCATTCTGCAAAATGGGTTTTATGTTTGTGGCAATACTTTTGTACATTTACTCAAATTTGAATGCAGAACTTGTACTTGTAAGAGAGTATTTCTACATTGTGTTATACCTACATTGACACAATTTAATAATAATAAATAATAATACAAGGAGCCGTGTTTGCGCCATTGCATGAATAATATCACAGTAATAAGCCAGCAGTACCAGCAAAAGAACAACAGGAGAATGAGATTACTACCTAACAATCCTCCTCAGATACGAATGGCAAGAGAGGAGAAGAGTTATAATTAAGTACAATAACCCTGATTCAACCAGGGAGTAGCCAGAGGGCCTTGGGTAGCTGCCAGCTCATAATTTAGGGCTATTATGGACATTTCTTACTTTAACTACAAATTACATGATTGTATTCAGTGCAAGTGGGCAATTAAGATACCGGGCAATTAACATACCAGTAATCTGGAATGTCCCAGTGATCTCAGCCAATTAATTAATTAATTCATGTTCAACATACTTATGTTAATATATCTGCGATGTCCAAGTGAGCCAATGTAATGAATCAATTAATGATCAACATACTTATTTTAATATAATCTGGAATGTCCCAGTGAATGTATGTTCAACATACCACATTTAATCTTCAAGACAAATATTGATTTGTACAGCACATCAACTCATGTTACAGCTGTTTTGCTTTGAACTGAGCAAAGATATTTGAATGGACCCTCATTGACTTTAGTGACGTCAGCTGTAAGTGCTTGAGGGTGAGAGGCTGCAAGGGCTCAAATTGTTGTGAAAGAAATGGGACAGCACTTTGAAGATGAGTCCGCCATTCATGACACTTTGCATCACTTTATAAAAACTGTCCTTATTCACAGCCAGTGCCTACCTACATGCTTGGCCTATTTATACATGTCTATCATGTCTATTTTAGTATTTAAGCTGATCGTTTTATTATTAGTTTCATAAATACACTTTCCTGTGTGATATGGGTTGTAATATTCATATAGGCCTATAATATTAATAATATTCATTATACATTTCATTTCCATATTCTTTTACTTTGCTCATTAGTCATTTCTCATCATGTTTCCCTTATTATTATTATTAAATATATAGCCTATATCCTTCCATTCCGTCTCCTTTTGAGAACAGTGAGAAAGCACTATTGTGTTTGTTGACATTCTAACTGCGATACATAACCAATTTGCATACTTAAATGATTGACGTTCGAGGATCCCCCTCATTCCCCTGGTAACGCTATGAACTGTGGGTAATTTCTTTGCTAAAGTCAGCCAAAGTCAGCATCGATGCTGACTTTGGCAAAGGGCACATAAAGGGGCGGGGCTGAGCCCTCACTGACTTACCGATTTCAAATGGGACATCCCTCAAGCCCTCGCAGGCTTCACATGAACGCACAGCTAAATCGGTGAGGGCTCATTGAGTCAGCAAAGGAGTGGATTGGGATTGGGCCTGTGTCTGGCAGTGTGCCGCGGGTTCGACTCCCGATCCCGACGGCCTTTACTGCATGTCACTCCCCCATCTCTCTCCCCCATTTCCTGTCAGCCTACTGTCTGTCCTTCTATAAAAAATAGCAAATTGGCCCAGGCCGTAGCGTAACGGTCTGGGCACCGGACTGGTAATCCAGTCGCAGTGTGCCGCGGGTTCGACTCCCGGACCCGACACGGCCCTTACTGCATGTCATCCCCCCATCTCTCTCCCGTTTCCTGTCAGCCTACTGTCTGTCCCTTCAAAAATCAATAAAAGGCGTAAGCCGCAAAAAAAATATCTTAAAAAAAAATATATATATATAGCAAATTAAAAAATATATATATTGAACCAATGAAAAGTAGTAACAAATGCTTCGAAAAAAAACAATGGACCCTCAAACTGTCTTCTGAAGCAGCCAACTCCACCACATGCAAGTCATTGACAATATATATAGTCATATTAGTCACAACTGACAACGCCAACATATTGTTTAAAAATCAGACCAGTCTGAAGCAAGTGGTGAAACAGCACCCCCTATTGGTACTCTAAAAATCGGGACATAGTCACATAGTCACATAGGTTAGGACATAGTCACATAGGTTAGGACATAGTCACATAGGTTGGGACATAGGGACAAAGCTGTTCCTTGGAGTGGTTGCACCACTCAAAAATATAAGGTTTTCTCATTTCCTGAAAAATTTCCATCTTGGATTATTATATAATGTATAACACATTTTAAAGTCAGGAATGGCTGTGGCAGAGTAAACTCCAATGATGTCAACAAAGTAGTCAAACAAAGTTTTACAATGCAGGGGGAGGGATGATTGGGGGTAGCACATAATAGAGGGCAGAATACAATATGTGATACGTATCATTGATTCATTTCAACTACTGTCCCACTAGCTCTCTTTATCCTGCGATTCTCTCCAACCACGGTCCCATCCTGAGCAGAGGGGCAGGGCTACGCTCAGCCCAACTGTTACCGCGGTGATGCAGCATCGCAGCCACTTTGCAGCTCCCAGCGCAGACGCATTCAGTGTGCCGCATGCAGCACCAGTCTCCCACAGCACTCACCCAGCTCTAACGCACACGCTCATAAAAACAACATTTGACACAATCGCTGCCACTGACCCCCTACGACCAAACCGGCTGGCCGCAGCCCCTGCGGTCATGCTTGGGCACAAAAGGGAACAAAAGCCTTTCATTCCTTTTATCCAAAACAACCAGCAGAAACAGAGGGCGAGAGCAGAGGATTAGAATTCCTCCAACATTTCAAACGTCAGCACGGAACCCTTTCAAACTAAAAGTTTTTTTCCCTTTCTTTTTCCTAGCTGCTCACATCCTTGAACAGCTCACATCCTCAAGACCTCAAAACCGAGGCGGCCAGGACAAGCATGCAGATGTCTGCTAGAGGACGAAAACTGAAGGAGAGGGGTACCTTTGAGAGAGGTGATCTCATGCTGAATAGACCTCCCGGAGTCCATGATCTCGCTCTCACTGCTCCAATCCCTGAGGCCGTGGTCAGTGGCGGCAGAGTGCTGCAGACGCAGCCCTGAGGCAGCAGCACGTCAGAGGATGGAAAACCCTCTCTGTTCTTTTAAACTGCAGCCGTTTATTTTCTGTACGCCTCTCCCATTTTACTGCTGCTGCTACAGTAGCTGACAGCTTCGTGTTTGGGTCCTCTCTCGCTCTCCCTCAGCCGCTTGTTCTGTCTTCCCACCCACCACTCTCCTCTCTCTCTCTCTCTCTCTCTCTCTCTTTCTCTCACACAATCCTTGTCAGCCGAGAGAAAACTGTGAAAGAAAAAAAGCACACTCCCCCCCCCCCCCTCCCTTCCTGATGTTGTCCCATCCCAACCCATCCTCTCGGTGGTTCACAGGGAGGTGCCTTTAACCAATAACAGTCACGCTCAGCCATCACATCACGTTGATGCACGAGTTGGCTCCGGCCAGCCAATGCGGCTATTGTAAAGTGAAGAATGCATTTTGATCCTTAGGAGGAACACCAAGTCTGAACATACAAATTATAAATGCGCAAAAAAGCTTGCGTTGTGAGCTTGTAGCTCGGCTATTTTTTTTAACAAGATTTGGTGTAGAGGGAAAAAGGAGCTGACCAAGTATAGACCCATCGTGTCAGTCAAAAATCAAATACAATGTTGAGTTTGAAATACACAGCGTCACAATCTGAGTCAGCAATACCTGTGCTTCAGACAGTCTACCACCACTGGTGCACAGAGCGTTGAGACTACTCAATTTTTCATAGAAGTGCTGCAGAGGGAAAGGACCTTGACGTAAGTGGGGATCATTCATGACACAGCACTTTTTTAGGGGGGGAAGGTTTCATCTTTACAAACAAAGCCAAATAAAGACAGATAAAGGGAATCAATAGTATAGTGAAATAAAATCACAGTACAATACTGTGATTTTGTGACAATACAGCACAACTAATATAAATAAAACAATAATTTGGTTATTTGATCAATTCAAATAAACAAAATAAAAAGGTAGTGCAATGTTTTGGTTAAAACAAAGCGTATATTGTTAAAAGGTTACAGGAGTAGTTCACCCAAAAAATTACTTATTTTCTATCAATTACACACCCCATAGAGAATTCATGGATACAATTTTTTTGTCGCATTCCTAAGCCAATAATTTGATAACCGGATGTGCTGAGGCAGCGTTCTCTATAGAGACACAAAGAGTCTCCTTTGAGTCTCCATAGGGAACCACTGCTGGTCATGAAATTATTGGCTTAGAAATGAGAGGGAAAGTCTCCATGGGTTGAGTAATTGATAGACAAAACTATCCCTTTAAAGCTCTATATTCTGATTTTAATCATTGCTATAGTGTTGTGTTCTAGTTACAATTTTGTGCCCTTCCATTTCACTGTTTATCCTGTATGAGTTCTCTCTCCTGGTTGGATAAAACTGTTATGCCGACCTGAAAATGCATTTTCTGTATACTGTAGGCCTACTGAAAAGCTTGAGATAAAGGAAGACCCCTGTTACTGAACAAACACAGAATATAGAGCGGTGAACACTTTAAGAAATAAATATCACTTACTGCACCTTTAAATTATATACGTAATTTTTTTTGAAATAATAAAGTCTAATGTATTTAATCCCCCCCGTATCCTACGACAGTTTATGTTTATGGGGCAGAATGTATTCCCAGTTCAGCAGATGACAGTGAAAGTGATGTTGACTTTGACTCAGCAGTCTCAAGGTTCAAGTGATACGTTGAAACCTACTGTAAGCATAATTTATATCATGCAGACAAAGACAATTAACGGTGTAATTAAATGTTCAACACATAACTTATTTGTGTACAGTATGTGAGTATATTCTAACCAGGCAACATATATTAATCAGGTATTTAAACAATGAACAGCAGTAATAGAAAGTGGCCAAGTAGCATTCCTCAAAACAACTGCCTATTCATTGGCACATAATACCACAAGCTAATCCTTCTAATACCGCTTGGCACACTTAAATGAGATCACAGGCATACATTTGGCAACAGGGACACTTGTACACAGTATGCACCTTTGGGACCACCAAAAATGCCATTGCCAAAGTGGGTCGTGTAATACCAGTTGCTTTAATTATTTAATTTGGTAACACTTTATATGAAGCCCATCTCTATAATACATTACCAGTAAGACGCCCTGAGTGCGAGAAGCGACCTTGCCCTAAAGGGTGGGCTGTTTAGATGCTCAATAAAATGTGCACATTGAAAAGCAAGTGATTAGGAAACAACCTGTGATATGTCTTCTTTTATATTCCTGAACCGATTATATGACAAAGGCCTCAATTGTTCAGAAATAATGTTTCTTCACGAGCTGGTCCAGCCGGCTCCATTCACTGCCATGTATTCATTGACCTTCCGGTGCGAGATTTGCCGTCCATGAAATTGTCATGGCGCTCCATGATGTGTCCATGATGACACTTGGGCAAACTAAGGAGAAATCAAAATGACTGTGGCTCTGGGACTTGGCTCGGATGTGGTGTTACTGAAAAAGTGAAAATCAAGATCTGGACCTTCACGGTAACAGTTACTGCTGTCAACCTGCCAACATGGAGGGCCACCGCGCCTCGAGCCAGGTTGAGGCGGGCCAGGTGACAGCTGGGTCACATGATGTGACAAAGATGTATCGACATCGAAACTGCTAGTGTCCTGCTAGCTAGCAGATACTTTACCTACAATAAAGTATCAAGTTCAAACAAATCTCTTTCAGAGTGAATGAGAGTTTGTCAAGAACATACAGTATATTATCAACATAATCAAGTGTTTGTAGGTCAGACCACGTAAGGCCAGTTCTTTTAAAAGAAGCTGTTATGATTAAATGCTGTGTAGATTGTAACTACAGTACTCTGTTAAGTTTTATAACATCCCAAACGAGCTGCACACAGCTGCTTTTCATTATAATAACTGAAATATTTCACATTGCTTGGAAGCCAACTAAATAACCCCAAATTATGATAAGTAAGTTACCACTGTCTTATAGGCTATGATGAGCAAAACAAAGCTGAGTTGTTTGAGGCAAATAACAATTTGAAACTCCTGTTATACACTTTGGGTCTGATCGTCAGCTAAGTGACTTGAGACAGTCAGTTGAGGACTTCAGTCAATGCAAGCCTTATAAAGTTGGACTTCAGTTAGGAAAGCATTAACCTCGCCTCAACAGGGTTGCCACCACAGACGAAAGCCTGGTATTCATTGTAAAACTGAGTCGTGTGATTCAGTTTTACATTTTCAAGAAACCAATAACAGTTTCAGAGCAAATGTGCCCAGACAGTAGAATCATCCGATTTTCATGTGGTCTCTCTCAACAGCACAAATGTTGCACCAAAAAGACAGCACAGAAATGCATTTGAAGCTATCCTGCCATGTGTGATAATAACTCAATTATCAATTACTCAACTCAATCAATTATGTGATGCAATGTGCAACGTGATGTTACTAACAGTTCCACTACTGGAACTGTGCATGCCCCTGTTGAATAATATCAAATATCCATGCTGAGAAAACAGCACTGCAGAGGACCTCCACTAATGCTCAGGGCATCAGACCAAGGAAATAAACCCTCTAGTGATGACAGATGGTAAATCTAATGTAGCAACTGGAAGGCCACACCTGAAATATTATCTTAATCAGTGGTGTTGCTATGGCAAATGTGCTTTCTTGCGTAACCCAGTCTAAACTGATGTGACAGAAAACAGACTAACAGAGAACTTTTACAGTGGTTAGAGATAGGGATAGTAATTTCGGAACAATGAACCTTCTGACTAATGACACGGCACCCAGTGTTGTTGGGTTTGAAACTGGCTCATTACCTTTGTTGCATATCTTTCGTTTCCTGTCACTGACCCTGGTCACCCGTGGTATATAATCTAAGAAATGCCCTGAAATTATCTGTATATGAAATGTCATATAGCATTGAGTGCAGCAAACATGACTCCCTTGCCTGGTCAGTCGATGTTGCTGTTTACATGCAGCTGTTGAGGAGCTTGGTGTCAAAACTCACTCACTGAATTTTGAAACACTGCCAATTTTCTTTCTGCCACGGGCATATCACTCACAGGCAGAAACCTTGTATCTCCATATTCATCTTTTCATATTTTGTTCATGAATTAATGCCCTATTTTATAATTGTCCTATGACAGTGTTAAGTAAAAGTAGTGAAAACTAAAAATCTGGAAGCTCTCAATGTGTTGCTCCACAAGATTGTAGACTGGCTAGTTTCTCTATTTTTGACAAATCTTTTAAACCTATATTTTCACGTAGCCTATAATGACATGCCCAAAATAGGGACACCAGACTAAGTCTGTCAATGGATTCTAACTTGGATTATGTTTCCATTTCCTGAAACATTTGGAAATGCAAGGCTTCCACCAGACAGTGACGACATCAAAAGAAGTAGACATGATGTGCCATTAACCCCCCAGA
Source organism: Protomyctophum parallelum (assembly GCF_964188405.1). Taxonomy (NCBI): domain Eukaryota; kingdom Metazoa; phylum Chordata; class Actinopteri; order Myctophiformes; family Myctophidae; genus Protomyctophum; species Protomyctophum parallelum. The sequence goes on along the minus strand of NC_139697.1, from coordinate 35,638,278 downwards.
TGGAAATTTGGTTCCACCCAGTGGAGTTCCAGCATTAGAACTTGGACTAGGCCCAACACGCTATCAAGCTTCTGAGAGTAGGGGTGTGTGGATGCTGAACACGCCAAGCTTTGACATTGGATTCCCTGACTGTGCTAGACAGTCTGAGAAGCCTGTGAGAGAGACGGGCGATAACGGCTTGTATGCCAAACAATCTAACTTTATTAAAAACCCAGCACAGTTGCTCCGTCTCATCTGCCCACAAATGAACGAAGAGCCTGAGGGAATCTTCCTCTGAACATTACCAAAATATTTGTTTATCATTGCTTCTCCATCTATGACAGACTGCCCTGGTTAAATAAAGAAATATTAAAAGTTTTGAGTGTGTACTGTAACACTAACAACGCTCCACTAGAGGCTGTTCTAGGGTCACCAGGAACAATGTTTTGTACCTGCACATCTATTCTGTATGGACAAATACACTCATGACAGGTTCTTTAGTGCAGGTGTTCTCAACCCGTGGGGTCGCCAAATTATTTGGGGGTCCCCAAATTATTAAAAAAAAACATGTTTTTTTGGGGTGGGGGTTTTGCAACTGAATGGCTGGAAAAATGGAAATGAAGAGTTTACATACTGCACATGCATAAACTTTCCTTAATGATTATATCTGTTTTCAGTATTCTTTGTTGATATATTTTCTCTATTTTTAAGGTTAGTTTGTATTGGGGGCGGGGCGGGGGTCACGTGACATGGCCAAAGCATTTCCGGGGGTCCCCAGGCAAAAACGTTGAGAACCCCTGCTTTAGAGATAGGAAAGAAGCAGAGTAGCAGACTATTTCAGACTTAATCATGAATCAAATGGCATTAATATCATATTATATCTAAAAAGTTTTCATCAGGCTCTCTATCTCAGTAGAAATAAGCTCAAAACAAAAATCTTTTTCAATGTTGCTAATAAACTCCATAACGTAGAAGCCCATAATCTAGTGTCCATCTTGGCAGTAGTAGCAGGCAGGGCACGTAGACTTTACCAATAGCACCCCAGCCCAGGCAGGGCACGTAGACTTTACCAATAGCACCCCAGCCCAGGACCAGTACCAACACACAGTATAGTGCCAACAGACTTGACATGACATTCCTGGCATTAGTCTGGCTTAGCATGCCAGCATCAGGGGTGTTAGTACTATTGTTCTACATCCCAGAACCACAGCGAAGCCAGGATGTCTCTGACTTGCTGCGCCCTGCAAGCCTGGCTGATAAACAAAGAGGCTAAAACATAGACATAGAAACAGGGATGTGTGCCCTAGTACATTGGTTCCCACTCAGTGTGCATGGGTTCACTCACTGGTATTTTGTCACAACCACACACTATTGAAATATATACAACTATACAAAAAGTTATGAATTATTTAGTCATTTACATCAGCACTTGTGTGTGCAGATTTCCCAATATATAGGCACATTCTACGAAAATTAACCACTTTTACTGTCTATGGTTGCCTCTAGATACAACCGACTTTTTCAAGTGATAGTTCAATCTATCTACTCATCACCTTTTACAGCCTGGCGGAACTGAGGATTACATGGCTAGTTTGGCTACAATAACAGTTTTGTGCCCAACTGTAGCTTGGAGACCAGAATCTCCCACTGCACAGACAGATTTGTCTGTCTATGACATCACCCTCACAGGCAGATTAGAAAGACATCCCTTCCTGAGTCACCTTCACTCTCTGTCAATATTCTAACAGAGCAGCATAGAACACACTGAACAACCATTTCAACTATTTATCCTCGCACACTGTGGGAAAGTAAATACTGAGATTGCATCATTAGGTTAATTGTTCATTTGCCTAATTGCTTCCATTGAAGACAATCACCATCAGACACTTTGGACAGAAGTGGTGACGTCTTAATTGATGCCTAACCCCAACACAAAATTAATGATATAGTACACAACAGGTGATACAGTACACTCAAAGAATAACCAGTGCTCTGTTCATATCAGACAGAACAGGTAGCAAACAGAAACATAAAACATACAACTAGAAATAATTTGCACCACAATGTACATTGTGCACAACAAGAAATATGTACCAGGTCAGACCTGTCACCTACTAACCATCTAAATCAGTGGAACCAAAACTGTGGTCCAAAATGCATTCTTCTGAGAAGCCATGCTAAAAGATGTGTCAGACTATACTCATGTCAAAACTATTTCAGCAAACAAGGGAAACAATCCCTTTACTGTCGTTCTGAGTTTGGAAAGAGGCCACTACAAATACAATTCAACATTCAGTCTACTTTTAACCCCAAGGATGCTTTGCCATGACTTTATTTTGAACAATTACATTGTCTAGGTATTTCATTGGAGTCTTATTTAAAAACAAACTAATGAAATTAACTTATCCAGTATAATTTATCTTCAGAAAGACTTGTGACCCGATGAAAGACTGTGATACTACTGCCAGGTAAAGTGGTGTGACCCTGCTCAGCTTTGCCCAGGAGTTGTTCAGACTAATACAAGAATTACAGCATGAGAAACACAGATGCTCACAATAGAATAGACCCTCCAGTGCTGTGTAGCCATGAATAGTACAAAATGACATGACAGAATTATGTGGTAAAACACACAATCAGTCAGGAACCTTACAAAACCATGTGAAATAGCACATGTGGTGAGAAGGCCCCTATAAATCATAGGACAGCCATTCTTCAGGTAACTCTGGACAGTCACCAATATCTGAGACAGTGCTGCACCTTGGGCCAAGGTTTAGAGTCTAGATGTGAATATTAAGTGAACATGATGTATGACAATCTCTTCTGTGAGTGTCTGCACCAGACACTCACAACTTCTTGCATTCCAATATATCCTTAAAATGCATATCAATTATCTGTCAGAACACTGCCTCTGTTGATACTAATGGGATTATGTCAGCAAATGATTGGCCGGCTTGGAGCCCACTCACAAAAGACATGCGACGCCTTTTCATTATTAACTGGGGACTCAAAGACACAAGACGCCTTTCCATTATTAACTGGGGACTCATTCATGGGTTTCTGACTTTCTGTATACATGGTTGACAGTAATAGGACTGACCGCAACTAAGGTTACATTCACCCCAGAGAGCTTTGCTGCGATTAAAACGAATCCTGCTGCGCATTTTCAGAAAATGCACTTCGTTTGGCAGGTGTGAAGGCTCATTCGAATCCGTATCAAATTCGTATCAAAGAACTGCATTCTACTCCGAGCAAAAACGGGGGTTTCGCTTCCAATCGCACTTGATTACGATTCGGTGCAGGTGTGAATGCAGTAAATAAAGGAAATGAAGCAAACAATGTGGCGGGTGAGGAGCTGAACACAGTTGGAGACGGAGAAGGCATATTTTACGCAGCGCAAAGATGTCCCGTTACCGTGGATAGACGTGGTCGAATGAGGAGACTGAAGCCCTGATCAAAATGAGGACGAGTACATTAATCAATTGCCTGTGTCTGTGCGTGCCGTAAACATGGAGTGCTGTCACTGTGTGGGGACTGGGGAGTAGGGACTTTCATCTCGATAAACTTGTAAACATTTTGCGCTGCTATCTGTTATATCAGTGCGCTCAGCGCTGTTCCATGGGGGGGGGGGGGGTCCAGTCCCAGACGGCACGACACATGCACGTTATGAGTATAATTTTATCACCATAGATTTAACTGTGTAGGCTAGTTTATGAATGGAACACATTGATAAAGGTCCCCCCTGCTGCGTTTCCAGCATATCGGTATCGGATTGGTCTCAAAATAATTTGTGTACTCATCTCGAAACTCGAAAAAGAGTATTTTTATTTATTGATTGAATACATTATTGTCACTTTGGGCCAAGCCCCTATAGGGTTGTTTCCATTGTGGTCCTCTGTATAATATCAGAATCGGTGAGAATCGGTATCGGCAGATATGTCCCTGCAAGTAATCGGAGATCGGATATTGGTCATAATTTCATAATCGTGCACCCCTAATTCTGGTGACCTGATGGATTTTCTTCTAGTGCCACAAATTTAGACCAATTTCAATTTGGGTGTAAGGAGCAGCATGGACTCCAGGAACCTGTTGACAAGTGAACTTGTTGACAAGTGCACTGACTAAGTTGTGTGTTTAGATTTTTTGTCACAATTGCCATCACTGTGAGAAGAATATAAGTACTTTTGTATTGCATTTTAAAATGGGAAAAAGCCAGGTTTTAAGCAACTGGGCAATGCAGTACTACTTTATTGTGATGGCCTTATTCTAGTATATTAACAGTATATAAATATAATAATAACTAAATATATTAAGCCACGATATTACAGCCTTAATAGTTCATAAGTTGGGCAATTACAAAAATTACTTGCACAGAGACGCACAAATAATACTACAAATAGTAATAATACAAATAATATCCGATTCCTAACACATGATTTCTCTGTGTACACATTAATTTATCCATTAATAACTCAGAGTATACAAGTGCAACCAAACACGCCCACCCATTTGGTAACATTTGTATACTCTCTGTGAAATGAACCACCCAGAGGATTTCACTGTGTATTTAAAGCTGCAATCCTCAGACTAATTCCTCTCTACTGCTGCCCATCCAAGCCAACCAAAGAGCTGCTCGTGTATCATTGTGTGTGCAGATTCACTATAAGTCCACTCCATTCCCCAAAGAGCAGCTGTGTGTATGTTTGCCAGCCCACCTGTACTGCATATTATTACTACTAGTACTTGCACGTCTTCTTATCTCCCTCCATGCACACCATACAATACAATACAGCACATACAAGTTAGAAAGTGTATGTGTGTCAGTGTTTGTAGTATAGTACTTGTGCATACACTGTATAACACAGTGCATGAACATGCACAACTGAGATTCTATTTATGAATCAGGTCATGTTGCATGAAACCGATCTGAAAAGGTACGGGAAGTAAAGAGTGGAGGGAGGGTGGGGTCTTGTATTGGCAGTGGCTTATCAGACAAGTTTCGTAACCTTTTTAGAAGTTATCTCTATAACTATTCAGACATGCATGCATTGCATTCTGCTAAGCAAGCGTCTGGTATAGCTGCATGATGTGTAAATGTCTTCACTCATTGTAGGTGCTTACAATTTTGAGCGTTATAGCGATTTAACTTATCACTGTAAAAATGACGAAGATTGTGTGGAGCTGCATTTCTAGTAGATATCACAGTGCAAACGTCAACCGGTTTCAACAATGATGTTGTGTTTTTCCCAGGGTGTTTCTCTGAAACATTGACCCTTAAGCATTATTGAGGGATGACATCACCAGGGAGGATATCTGACCTGAAATAACCCCACTCAGGGGGCATCTCCACACTGTGCTATGGTCACTGGAATTAATGGTTGGCAGGTGCAGTACTAGTACAGCAACCTCCACACACACACACACACACACACACACACACACACACACACACACACACACACACACACACACACACACACACACACACACACACACACACACACACACACACACACACACACACACACACACACACACACACACACACACACACACACACACACACACACACACAGATTGTGCCTGCACAAGTTTGAATTAAATGCTATGTGTGATGACACCAACTCATTGCTATCTTCAGTCTTTCATACTGCCATCTGAAAACTACAGTCTCTCTACGTGAGATGCCTGACCTAGATGTCATGTCCTTTCAACCAGAATAACTTTAAAAGTGACAGGCTAAACTCAAATGATATATTTGAGGTAGGTATTTCAAGCCAAGCCATGCTTAACATGAACAATGTCTACAGTTACAATTATGACAAACAGCCAAGCCAACCATGAGCTTATCGTTCATTGTGGGAAACATTGAATTTGAGCTATTGCAACATTATTAATGTACTGAAAAATGGGATGAATATCATTGGTACAGAAATATGTCTGTCTGGTCTACTGCTGGGTGCACGCACGCACACACACACACACACACGCACGCACACACACACGCACGCACACACACATACGCATGCACCACACACCCTAATGGTCGGTTGTCCATCACTGTGCCAAAATACATTCTGAGAGCCTATTTCACATTATAGTCCAAATGAGCTCACATGTGTACAGTAGTGTAGTGTAGTTAGTAATGGAACAGATGCCAGCTGAGAGGCTCTGCTATACAGACTATACTGTAGGTGTGGAAATAAACAACTTCACATGAAGAGATGTTGGATGTTGGCAGGGGACTTGCGAGAGGTGAGGTGACAGTGGTGTGGTGGTGGCTGGGGGTCAAAGCCTGTCAGAAGGCAAAGAATTCATAGCAGTCCCTGTTCTATGTTTATGGTACCACGTTAACAGTGTCTCATGTTTAAAGGTCTTCATAGCTTTCCATAAATACAGGAAAAATATCTCAGGCTAAGAATGTCTTTTAAAAACATTCATATTAAATCAATGAACTACACAAAATACACATCTTGCCAGCAAGGTGCTAACTAGGTGCAACTTCCCATTTCATCCAAAGAGAAAAGTCCTATCTAATTGTATTAAACGTCAACATTGCAGCTGTACGGAAAGCTTTATTATTTACAGAATTATCAATCTGTAACGTTTTTATTTCATAAAAATCCACCGTAGACATGTTATGAGCTACTTTCTGTCGAGAAATTCTGTGCAGGTTATTTTGTGTGTCAGAGTTTGGGAGTGCTCGTTGGATATCACTCAACAACCCTGCGTACCACCTGTTTTGAATTTGCACATAATGCATGTGGCAGCAGGAGGTTGCTTCCAAACTCCAATACTGGATATTCAATACTATGAGGTGACCAAAATTGGTACTGTAGGTTTCATCCACCAGGAAGCATGAATGCCAAGATTGCCATGTTTCACAAGAGCTTCTCGCTTGAAAATGAATTAGTAGTAATGTCTGAAAAGACCTGAATGCAGCAAGCAGCATATCAAAACCTTCAATTATGAAAGGTCAGATTCAAAACAGTATGGCTGACATTAAACAATCAGGGATTTTCTGTGACCACTGCAAAGCTTAAAGATGGTGGTGACGTGACGAGGCAACCACAGTGGGCGCCCCTCACTTCACACAAGTGTGATTTATTTTCCTGGAGGAAACCCTGTTGTTGGCAAGCGTCCTAATGGTGGCACTAGAGGAAAAGCTATGGGGTAAGGATGAACCGTACTGCATGTTCATCCCCTGGGGGGGGGGGGGGGGGGGGGATGGAGATGCACAGTAAATTCCATGGCAATCCATCAAGGTTCTGAGATACAGTATGTTGCTTGGGACAAAGGTGCAGGACAGATGGACAGACGGATGGACGGACTAACCAACATTGTCATCCTTAAAGCCCCACCACTAGAAGTGGTACCCAGACTGTCAGGCCATTGTGACCATGAATGTTTGACCTGGGCCAGCGGCTGCCAGAAGAGCAGGAGTGCCAGTCCCAGAAGTGACTCCGTGAGGAGAGCTAAAGAGAAGCATGCGCTTTGTTATTATTTCATTTTTACAAGGCAGGAACAGCATCAGGTGCAAGTGTAGGATGGTGGTGTGGGATGCTCACAATTCTCTCAGCAGCAATGAACCAACCACCAAAAAGAGGAGCAGGAAGTCAGATGATGGCAGAGAGCAGAGGGTCTGACTGGGGACATGGAACAACAGACTGGTTCCAGACGGTCTCTGAGGGGTTGTCACCCACAGTGACCTGCACTGTGGGGGACTGCATGGGAAGAAAATGACTAGACCAGTGAAACTGCATGGATGGATTCTGTTTCCCAGCAGTAGCACAGCAGATTCAAGGCCAAGATCACTTGTTTGTTTCAGTTGTAAAATATCTCTATCTCTACTGAACATAACTGTTGACTGTTATGTTTGCTTGTTTGGTTTTAATCCAAAGCTCCATTTTGAATTGATATACTGTAGTTATACATGCTCCCAGATTGGATCTTTTTTTGGAACATTGTTGGTCATGGTGCAGCTCCACTAGTAGAAAACAAATCATTCCTACGGTAAATTAATCTGAAATATCCATTAACAAGTGATAGTACAACTGTCTGTCCCTATACATTTCTGAACAGACAGCAAACTAGCCACCTGTAATAAATAATGCTAACCTTCACACAACTACTATCAGGTGAACACACAGATACAGTATGTGTGCTACCTTCGTTGTAGACTCTCCATTTAATTAAAGTGCGCTGTGGGCATGGGCCCTGTGCCATTCAACCAGGGAAACAAATGTAGCACCTCTCTGTGCCCACATAGCCACCGTAATTCAACTGAGACGTGAGGTTGATAGTAGAAACAGAACCAGATCAGGCGCAACAGGATTCCTCTGTATGCTATAGATACACACGCCTTCTAATACTGGCGTCAACACTCCTCATTAACCATATGAACCCTGGTGACCCTGGTGAAAATTCTGCTAATTCTGATGAAGAGATTTGGTGTAGAACGAAAAAGGTCCCTAGGATAGAGCCCTGGTTAAATGACAACTTCACTGTAAAGTCTAGCAAACCCTGTGAGATATTTTTTCGGACACAGAACTGGCCGGTAGTACTTTCACGCGTTTACCTTCTCTCTCTCTTTACCTATCTATCTATTATATATCTTTCCTTCAGAGCATGTGCTTCTCCTCTCCTGCAGATTCTACCAAACTAACAGAGTGTGATACCCAAGTTTATTAATGCATTGCTACCATTACAAACATTTCACTAGTCACTTCCATTACAGAAGCATCATGGTTCCCATTTGACTGAGGACTGAAATAGAGTACATCTGTGCAAATCAATATGGAACCAATTACGGTAATGTTGGACAGTCAGGCAGGTTTTAGAACCCCCACACACATACAATATACACACTTCCCACTTGCAAACCCTGCAAGATTATGCTCTCTCACACACACCTGCCACTTAGCCAAGTATGTACTAAGTAAAGTATGATTTTTGGGTCACACACACACACACTTCTAAATTATTCTCATTGACATGCCATTTACCAGTACTTCAGCCACTGAAGGCTGACAGAAGAGGAGGAAGAGGTGGTGGAGCATGTGTGGTGTTGTTACCTTTATACTTCTCCCTGACGTTCTCGTATGCCTGCACATAGTCCTGCTCTTCTGGGAGACGCTGGCCCGGGTCAAACATGGACATAATGGCCTGACAGTCTGGGTACCACTTCTGTCTTTAAAGTCGCCAGGTCCTTCCTTTAACTCTTCTGCTGACACTTTCCCCAACTCACTCTAACTGCTGCCCTTCTGCTCTGAGATCACCCAGCCCTGCTGTCTGTCTGTCTGTCTGTCTGTCTGTCTGTCAGCCTGTGTGTCTCTCTGTCTGTCCCTTCCTTCTGTCTCTGTCTCTCTCTCGCTGTCTGTCTGTCTGTCTGTCTGTCTCTCTCTCTCTCTCTCTCTCTCTCTCTCTGACCAACACTCACTTACAGAGTATTCCCTCTAAAGCAGTGGATTTAGTTCCTGGACCACCACCCACCTCCACCACACCAACACTACCACCACCACTACCACCACTGCACCCCTCCTCTCTGTTTGAGAAATACCAACACACGCGTCAAACCCTCCTCCTTAAAGGCACAGAGACTCACAGACCACAGAGTCTGATATTAGGAGGGAGACACAGGCACCATGCAACTCCCCCGCGCACGCACACACACACACACACACACACACACACACACACACACACACACACACACACACACACACACACACACACACACACACACACACACACACACACACACACACACACACACACACACTCAGCTCCACCCCAAAACAAGAGAAAGGCACACATGGCTACACAGTTAACCTAACTCGGAGAGAGTGCAACAATGGAACCTTCAGAGTTAAATCGATACTGAGGATTTTGCAGTGCACACCAGCAGGAGCATATGACTGAGCATGACTGCATGGAAGGTTATACGAGTTCTGATTACACAGGGGGGAAACTGGCAGGTTTAGCGCATCATGGGCATGGCTATGTGCAGCTTAAAAGAAAATAATAATAAAAAGTTACACTTGGGCCTACACTATATTGTATTCTTCAAAACCATGTGTTATTCCCAGAACAGGATGACGGCAGATTGTAAAGTTTGATGCCAGAAGACCACACCTCTAAAGCTGAGAGAACCTTGACTGGAGCAACAATAGTTGTCCTGGTTTAATCCATTAAGACTAAATCTGTAGTTCTCAAACCTTTTTTGTAATTCAAAATGATTCAACACTTTCAAGATTTTATTTTAAATGTTCAAAAATAGCAGATGTACAAGCGTACATCGCATCACTTTATCAGCTATTTTTGAATAGCCAAAGCTAATGACACAGATGCTTTCCCAGTTTTAATGGGTTAAACCACAGCATTAGGCGACTACTATCATCATGCTATCAACTTAAGAGGAAAACAAACATTGACAGCAAAAAGGGCTATTTTCAGCAAAAGGATTTGGAGTAGAATAGATGGAAAACTGAGAGGGCCCTGTGGAACTCCAGTCAATGCTATATTACTGTGTCAATTGACATTAATCTGTTTCTACCAAATGCTGTAGCTAACTTACAAATGTTAGCTGATCCAAAATCAGGATTGGGAACAGTTGACTAAATATTATTATGATAACAACAGTTCAATTCCTTTTGAATGCTGAAGAAAACTTGCTTCCTGAACTGATTGAATTGCAAAGGGAATTGTCCTCTGCTGCCAATAGCCTATATCTCAACAAAAAGTGAAAGGACTTATTTTCTTTTCTTACAGCATCCAAGTTTCACTTTTCTATGCGGATTTCCTAACGGTGGGAAAGTAAAGCCTGATTTTAGAGTTTGTTATTGGATGCCAAAAATAGCCAATCTACACGCTTGGTATGCAATTGTGAGTTTGGTTTTGTATAAATTATGTATAAATTAAGCATTAGGAATCAATTAAGTGACATTTACACAGATTCTGACAATAGAGATACAGTATACTGGCAATACACTGTACACTCAAAGACTACAGTCACTACACTGACAAATACAGCTGAAGGAAATGACTGAGATGAGTGTGGATTCCAAGACATATTGGAACAGCTACAGTACATGTACAGTATGGGGTCTTCCTGCAAGGAAACTGTGATTGGAAAGGCTGTCTGGGAGTCATCTTCAACAGGAAAATAGAAAAAAGAGGAAATTGAATGTGTGTAAAGTGTGGAAAAATACTTTATTTATACTTGCATATGCTGGCAATGATATTGATCAGGGTGGCACGTGACATGCTTGCATGCATGATTGTGCGTGCGTTTGTGTGCGTGTATTTAAAGGAGATGGGCAGAGAGGCACAGTGTATATGTGTATTGTACATGCATGTGTGTAAAATAATGTAAACATGCCCATAACATGTATGTAATGAGATCCATATCCTGACAGACTTCATCCAGTTTCCAACAACAAGGAGGTTTCTAAGTTGATTCTATTTAACACACTGAAAGACCTCCTACTACACTGGTTCTCAACCTTTTTTATTTTATTTCAAGGACCCCCCAGTTTGATAAAACAACCACATGCTGAAATTCAGTTCTGAACACAATCGTCAAAATGTCATACAAATTCCACATAATTCAAATCAAAACAATTTATGTTGCTAATCTATTGTCTATTTCAGACTTGCCATTTATTCATTTTGTGGATCCATTTCAGATTGTTTCAAACTAATGTAACAACTATTCAATCATGCTGTATATGAATATTGTATCATGATATCATATTGCTATTGAGCCAACAGGAATCTGTTTAGATGCACACCTAGCATTAATTTAGAAAAGTACATGTTTTTATTTCATCTCTATGCAATGTACACTACCGTAAATAAATAAAATAGCCATTGGAGTGCGTTGGATGTCTTAAGTTTGATCAGAGACTACATTATTGGACACATACATAGCACACAACAGCACCCACTCACATCCAATGTGCTACAGTCTACAGACATATGTGCGTGTTATCACTTTCTCATACTTTGGGGCCTTGGTGTTTACAAAGCAATCAGGAAAATTTGGATCAATTCCACAGAATGAAACAACCCGCATACATAAACTAATTATTTCTGTGTATAACTCGTGTGGAACATTTAGATATTTCAACATTTCTACTTGAAATGTTGCCACAGTGGAACTTGGAGGAGGGAGTGTTACATTCAGACGGTTTCTCAACAAGTGAGTTACAACTCAAAACTGGGGCATGGATGGTCCCATTTTCTCAAGGTCATGGCCATGTGCGGTGGATGAACAAACAAAAACAATGCATAGCACTGCAGAGGTCTACTTGATATAATCTGATATAATCAATCTTATTTTTTCATTATCCAGTTTCAATCTGGTGTCGTCTCCATTTTGGGCATGATATTATAGGTGAAAATAATGTCAACAACCACCAAAAAGACAAAGCGTTATTTAAATATCAAAAATAGATTATCTAAAAGCTCACAATGCATCGCACCATGACATGGTAAAGCATTGCAACGAGATTCTACTTAGAGTGATGTCAAAGTGCAAGACCAGTTGACCACCAACTAGAAAAAAGTGCTCCTCGGGGCAAAGGTCGCCCTGTTCAGGTCGGTTATTGTGGACCAGCAATGTTCGGAATTCGCCAATCAGGATAGAATATGAAAAGTTTAACAGATCTGTCTCGATCACATGACTATAGAGATCATATGTGAAATTTGGATTACATAAATCTACCTCCTGGTGGCGCTATAAAAGGCAGATGTGAAAATTAAAGGGCAAAGGTTTTTAAGTGGTGCAACCACTTCATTAAGGAGCTATGTGTAGGCCTGGGCCGTGGCTCAGCGGTCCAGGCAGCTTGGCCGGTAGCCCAAGCCTGGCAGTGTGCCGCGGGTTCGACTCCCGATCCCGACGGCCTTTACTGCATGTCACTCCCCCATCTCTCTCCCCTATTTCCTGTCAGCCTACTGTCTGTCCCTCTATAAAAAATATTAAATAAAGACGAAAGCCGCAAAAAACACACAATAAAAATCACACCGTGTGAACTGAGTGGTGCAACTCCCCCCTCCACCCCCCCTCCTCCTCTCCTCTCTCTCATTAGCAGGCAACAGTGCAGCACTAATACTATCTCTTTCTCTCTCTGTTTGTGGCACAACAGCGCCCCTACTGGTACAGTAGTCATAGTCATACTAGCCTCGGAAACCCAGACGTTTTTATTTCCAGGGAGAATAAAAAAGTCTGGGTCCGAGTCCACTTCAATTCGGCATAGAGTAGCGCAAACATCGCTCACTCTCTGCTGATTTCTTATCGTCTGCAACTTTGTTAAATTGACACACACACACACACACACACACACACTATCTCTCTCTGTCAGTAATTAGTCTCATGTCGCGCAGCTGCGCATAGTTTCTCCCGGCGGATCCTGCCTGGAGCTGCCTATGCCATAGAAAGTAGGTGAGTTCCAGGCTATAGTCATACTGGTGCTCATTAACCAACACATACATAGGTACACACATAGGTGAACACGGACATTGCTGTTCCTTGGAGTGTTTGCACCACTCAAAAAAAAGGAGCTATGTGTGTCTGTCCCTGGCTTGAGGCATTTTGTTCAAAATGGAGCATTCCTGCAATCTTAGCCATCAGGATGGAATATGAAAAATCAGAAAGGCAAATCGGCACACATTATCTCTATAGTCATTAAAGGAAACAGGCCTTTAATGATGTGTACCGATTTTCATGATGTTTGGACAAAATCTGTAGGAGTAGTCAAATCTCCTGGTGGTGCTATAAAAGGCCAATGTTGGCCCAGGCCGTAGCGTAACGGTCTGGGCACCGGACTGGTAATCCAGTCGCAGTGTGCCGCGGGTTCGACTCCCGGACCCGACACGGCCTTTACTGCATGTCATCCCCCATCTCTCTCCCGTTTCCTGTCAGCCTACTGTCTGTCCCTTCAAAAAATCAATAAAAGGCGTAAGCCGCAAAAAAAATATCTTTAAAAGGCCAATGTAGGGCAGAGGTTCTACTAGAGTCTAGGCTAGGGAATGTGTGTGCTCAGTTTCGCGTTGGAACAGGCCAACGGTGCCGGAGATTAGATGATCAGAGACAGACGGACAGCGTGCAAAACATAGTCTCTGCCATTATGGCTTCGGCCTGGCGGAGCCAATAACATATAAATTATACAATAATATTACTAACCTTCCTCCATCTCTTATCTCATCTTTCTCTGGATCTCTGTCTCTCTCTAGTAGCCACTGATTGGGTGTAGATGATGTCTCTCAGACAGAAAGAATCTTTGTTTGTCCAGTTAGCCATGTTACCATGTCCGACTGAACAGCCAGCAAATCCTCCCATTCCTACCAAGCAACTACATGCATGCCCACTATGCTGGCATAGTGGTTTCTCTGTGTTCCTTTACAAAACGTATAAATCAAACGAGACATTTGAAGAAGGTTTCCATCTGCTCCACTGTTTATCGATTGCTGCTGTGTTCACGGGAACTGCCCATAGATCCGAAGTCCCGTTAGTCCGAACATGCACTGCTCCCGTGCTTGCGGTTAGGTTTAGGTTTGCTCCCGTGCTTGCGGTTAGGTTTAGGTTAGGGTTAGAGATAGGGATAGTAATTTCGGAACAATGAACCTTCTGACTAATGACACGTTACCGTGTTCACTGACGTGTTAAGTAACTTGAAATAGAACATCAGCACTGCCAATCTAGCAGCTACCTCACTGGCAACTTGAGGAAGAAAAGTTTAGAGATTTTTTGTTTAGTTTTCAAAGACTTATCACAGGCTCTGACCAATCATTTACTTCAAGTAGCTGCTATACGCCAAATTTGTGAATCCTGAAAAACTTCTACAAAGTAGATATTTTGAAATTATTATTTGTATAACAATGTTAAATGTATTATTTATTTATCAGATTAAAATGCTCCATAAATAATGATATTAATGAATGCTAAACCTTTTGTCAGAGCTTAAGGAAGAAAGGCATGCACATGCACAACAAGCTGGTCTGTACTGTAGTTTACCAGCCGTGGCTACTGTCCTCTAGTGTTCACTGTGAATATTGCATAAATTAATCTCTTAAGAATGTAGTAGTAGTATTATCAACCCCAGTACGGGTTAATTACCACATGACCACAAATATCATGAGCAGCAGTCATGAGATGTCCTTTAGTATCATTTCCATATACAGTATATATATCCAATGTGGTTGTGTCTGGTTGCATTGAACAGGTTAATACTAATTATTATGATAAATCTGACCTAGAATACAGTACCTAGAATCATGTTAAATGAGACATTGCTTGGTTCTTTCAGTCCATTATTTTAATTAATAATTGATAAGGCTTCAGATAAATCTAAGAAAAGACCGGCACTGAAAGTAAGCCTAAATAATTTATTTGACATTGCGAATAGCAGAAGTTTGATGTTTTTTGTATTAGCTGAGATTTCCCTGGAGATTGTACAGGCAACATCGACACAATTATGCAACAATAGAGGCCTGGTGGCATACTGAAAAACTACTAGGCAGAGTTGGATGGTGTAGGGCAATTAATATTTGTTTTAACATTTATGTTCTCTCTGTATATTAACAAACTGATCCCAGGGGGAGTAAACGTACACCAGTCAGGGATGACTCTGGCCAAGATTTCACTAATGATGAACTGGTACCGCGCACACACACGCACATAATTTCACGTTATCTGGTGAAGAAGTGGTTAGGGTGGATACCACATGGGTACAATGTCCTAATCAGCGAGTCTCTGGTTTGATTCCCGGACAGACGGACCATTTGCTATGTCGCTCCCCTACTCTCCAACTCTCTCTCCGTCACTTTAAAAAAAGGCTTGAAAAATACCCCTGAAAAATAATAAGTTAATGTTAATAAAGAATATTAATATAAAATAGATTTTACATTAACATTCTTTATCAACAGCGGTGCCCGTTGGGCACTGGCCTTCTTGGAACGATGCAAGTTGGAAATGCATGCCCCACTCAGATAGTATGCGTTGGAGCCTCTACAGTGGTGCCCGTTGAGCACTGGCCAACTTGGAACGATGCAAGTTGTAAATGACGTAAAGCTCATCCCCATATGGGCTGTGATCTGGCCTAGTCCTGAACGTCACCGGAGGACGTCATCATGACGTAATTTGGCTTGCTGGGTTATAGATAGAACTTGTGATTTGTGGCATTGTTTTCTAAACGGACCAATCATGTGAGCTTTGGAAGCCAATCTTAGCCAATCAGGATGGAAGATGTGAAATGGTGCAGATCCGTGTTGATCACATGACTATTGAGCTAGTGTATACCGAATTGTGTGATGTATGGACAAAATGTGTTTGAGTAATCTACAGAAATGTGTTTTGCCTAAATCGGCCTCATGGTGGCGCTATAACTGTTGAGGAATATTTGGGGCAGAGGTTCGTTGTTGGAATCCAGGGAGTGTGTGTGCAAAGTTTGGCATGGATCGGGCCAACGGTGCCGGAGATTAGCTGGTAGCGGACGGACGGAAGGACGGACACACGCACACACGGACAGAGTGCAAAACCCTCTCAAGGGCCCCTAGGGGTCCCTAGACCCCATTTTGTACAGTATAAATGGCTCAATGCACTCACAAAAACTATTATGTTGGCTAATACATACAGTACAGTGCTTTCAGAGTATCATTGTGATTTCACAATGCACATGTGACTTTTTGGAAATACTTCCATAGATTTCTAATGACAAATTAAGGTTTAGCTGATTTTGTGTCCATTACTTGTTTTTTTTTTATCCTAATCACATCCCTGATGAACCTAAGTGTCTCTATGTACTTCAGTTGTTGGGGAACCCATCCAGAGTGTTAAAGTCAAGTTAATAAGCAACTGCGTAGCGCATAGTACATTTCCTAAATGTTTTTCCAACATAAAACACTCAAGGTCCATGCAGACTGATGCGTTTTATGGAAGAAATAGCGGGGGGAAAAACAGCAGAAAATTGCCAGTGCCAGTACTGTGTGATTCCCAAGCTGTCTGCAACCTGATAACAAATGGCCTGTCTCCAGTTGTTGTGACTTGGAACGGCAACCTTGCATTGCATGTCTTGCACAAAGCTGATGAATGGCAACAAGACTATTATGCTTGCAATCCAGAGACCCATTATTAATACAGTCATTCTTATCTAAAAGAGCTGTTCTGACCTGGAATCTGGCATCTTGTGTTTAGAAACACTAGTCATGATTCATGACAATGGTACACCACCACAAACTCTGTCTGTGTCCTACTCTGTTTCCAGTCAGCTGTGCAATGAAGTTGACCATACTAACTGGGATGAGGTGCAGTTACTCACATACTGTGTCTCCTCATTTCACTGCTATTGAGCCATACTATGGTCAATAGCTAAGAAACGCCTGTCAGATGGAGACATCAGCAGCTTGAATTCATAATTCAAGTAAGCGTTTGATGCTTGTTTACATAAAGGCATTAAAGCAGACTGTGTAACTGTATGAACATATATGTGTGACATATATGTTCAAAAACATTGTACAACATATATTTTCCAGTAATTCTACAGTGTATATAAAACTATAATCAGAGCCCAGTGTTGAGTGAACAACTCACAGGATACTGCAGCAGTATCTCAGGACCCCACCCCACGAAAATCAATATTGGAGATGCACAAGATGGGAGGGGGGATAAAGAGGCTGGTGATACTGCTTGTGGTCCAGAAACAATCTCAACTCTACACCGCAGTATGTGCTGAGACAGCAAGATGGATCACCTCAGGCCTGCATTAATGGCCATGCTCAACCTGGAGAAGTATACGCTGTCAAATGCTGACTGTTACAGGTCATTTTTTACAGTTTCAGTGTTAAATTTACTGTGTAGCTATACAGGGCACGTTCTCACAGATTGATAAATTGACACTCTGGCAGGCTGACACAGCACCAATGGTATCGAATGACACTTAAGGGGCTTGATATACTTCGTTTCGTGCGGTGTCATGCAGTATGAGTGCGCAACTAAGTATAAATGTTTAGTACCATTACTAGATTTGTCATTATTATTATGATGCATCAAAAGTAATTACACTTCATATAATTACTACAGATCATTTAAAGGGAACCAGACAGGCACTGATCTCATTTCACCAGTTAATGCTCTATGATTGGCTGAGGGGCATTCTAATGAGTGCTATTATCTCCCAAATGTATTTAGCTTGTCTGTAACCTAGTATAGTAAATGGCAGCCACTAGCTGTTAATAGCAAAGACATTTTTGTTTTCTATACTTTCTAATACTAAATATTAGTAATTAAACTGTGGTACAACAATACACTCATGGACAGCCCATGATATTGGCACATTGCTCGACCAGGGCTTTAGATACAGTCATTTGGGGTGAATTTATCAATAAATGGTATACTACCGGTAGTTGTTTTCTCAATTGATTAACAAAATATATTTTACAAATCACTGATCGTTGACAAACATCTCAAGCAAAGACATTTTAGGTTCAGGCTAAGCTGAGCTCAATGTTGCTTGAGTCAAGGCTCGAGGGGTTAACGCTTTAACCCCTCGTTAGCCACCTGTCCTACCTGCGATGCGGATGACAGCCCTCTCCGCCGGGTCCAGCACGTCCCCGGAGGCCGACTTGGAGCGTTTGATGCGGTGGTGCTTGGGCAGGTTCCAGGGCAGTGTGTCTCCCAGTGAAGGTGGGCAGCTCATGGAGCTGAGGTCACTGGTGCTCTCCTCCGAGGCCGCTCTGACCAGAGTCCTCCTCTTCACCATCAAATCCTCCATGGTCTGATTAGAGATGGAAAGAACAAACATGGGAGTTATACAATCCTTACATACAAGAATAGAATAGCAATTTAAGGTTCACTGAAGTTGGAAATTTATTTTCTGACAAATGCTTTGCACAGTAAAATGTACAGCCAACAACACAGTTTGGCTGGCAAAGAATGGTAAACAAAACACATTATCATATGCATATAATTTTTTCTCTAAAAGCAAAGAGTACTGTCTCTTTTAGAGACATGCGGGGAGGAGCAGGGCAGGTGTGATGCACAAAGTCAGCGATGCTACACTGCCGGCCTCCTTTTCAGCTGAGTCACCATCCAGCGCACAGCCTGCTCTCTACAGGGGTGCTGGCAAGCCCGCATGAGCTTCTCCGATTGGATGAGAGCAGGCAGGACCATGGTCCCAGAGATAACAGGGCAGGGAGCGCATCAGGAACTTCAGACTGAATATGTAAACAGTATGGACAGTATCTGACTCTCCATGGTTTATCGTCAGTATTACATGAATACCATAGCAGCTAACATTGTTTAAATAGTGGCATTTCTATGTTAGTTTTATTTAACATGCTTATATTAATAATGCCGGGATAAGTAAGTAATCCTTGCCATGACGCAGGATCCTATCTCCTGTTTCCGTAGCGTTAGTCGCCAAGCAGGGCGGCACTGGGTCCCATTTTTAGAGTCTTTGGTATGACCCAGCCGGAGATCGAACCCCGACCTCCCAGTCTCAGGGGAGACACTCTAATCATGCACAAGGCCACTGAGCTGATAAGTAAGAAGGAATCAAAATGTTATGACATCATCTACCTGTTCCACAGAGATTACGTACACAAACTATACATGGAGGAGCACCTTCTTGGGTCATGTTCTTCAATTTCTCCAGTGCCTAACACCATCAAGCCACTAAGGCTAGCTAAGAAGCTTTCAGTGGTGTACCATGACCTTGGATTACAAACTACCTCTCACTAACAGACCCCGTCAGACTACAGAGCAGCAGCCTGTCAGATGTGCTCAGATGTACCTCTCCATCGTTTTCATTGTCTCCACTAGGCCGAAGGCATGGGGGGAAGAGTATGTTTTGCACTCCGTCCATCCGTCCGTGTGTCCGTCCGTCCGTCCGTCCGTGAGTGTGTCCGTGAGCAGCTAATCTCGGCCACCGTTAACCCGGTCGATGCCAAATTTTGCACACACACTCCCTGGATGCCAACGATGAACCTCTGCCCCAAACTTTCCAGAACGGCCTGTTATAGCGCCACCAGGAGGCCGCTTTGTGCAAAACAAGTTTTTGCACAGTACACCTACAGATTTTGTCCAAACATCACGCAAATTGGTACACAGTCTCTCTAGAGCCATTCAACGAAACCGGTCTTTCAGATTTCTCAGACTCCATCCTGATTGGTTAAGATTGGCTTCCAAAGTTCACAGGAGTGCTCAGTTTCAAACAAAATGCTGCAAATCATGAACACATCGCGTGATTTCCGTGAAATTGTGCACCCACATTCCCACTAGGTCGAGGAAGAAATGCCACATGAACAATTTCAACTCAGCCTCAAGGTGGCGCTATAACTGGCCGAAAAGTGTTTTTATTTACTTTTGTTGCCCTTTTATCCAACCACCAGATGAAGGCAAGCTGCAATGTCCTACATTCCTATCCTGGTGGAGACCTGTGCCCAGAAGGGCACTTTTTCTAGTTCTTACTGCTATGGCACCTGTATTTCCCTCTGGGGATCATTAAAGGTTTAGTTTATCTTTATCATTGCTAGAGTAATAGTAAGAGTAACAGAATACAGAAATACACAGTTGTAGTGGTTTACTGACCTATTGAAATTCAAACCTGAGCCTCTGAATTGCATTATCTCTGCCACAGACAGGCAGAATATTCTGCACTAGTCAGCAACTACTATTACTGCTGCTGCTGCTGAAATCCCTGTACTCTGGGCTCACAGTATTGGTGGAATCAGTTTTAGCAGCCTTTCTGCTATTCAAAGATGACATGACTATGTTCAATGTAGCTTTAACTGAGCCATGCATCCTTGGTCAATAACACACAACATAGGCTATATGAGCCAACTCGTGAATTAAACATTAAAATTACCATACTGCAGAAAATGTAGGCTCCTCGAGTAGTACTGACTCACATAGGCTACAGTAGTTAAATACACTTGATATACAGATCAAAGGCATCCAGTCTTACTCAGCAAAGTGCAAGATGAGGAGACTAAAGTGACAGCTCTTTTGAGAATGTGGTGTAAATGTTACAAACATAACTAATATACACATACCACATCAGTTTCCAAATCACATCCCTATTACCATAGGCTATTATGCAACCAAGTGCAATTCCGGTAGGCCTACCATTGTTTTCTTGTGTGGACACATGGACAGTGGACTGCATCCAAGCAAGTTGAAAGCATTAAGGTTGCCTGTAGGCTACTGTTATTATGCAACCCTGAAAAGCACTAAAGTGTATGCTCCTGTCTCCTAAAAAAAAGTTAATAAGAGCTGGTGGTTTGAATGGAGTCTTGACGTTGCTGCAATCACACAGACAGCTGACTGAGTCGTTTCTGGTCCAAAGAACCCCACTTCAAGTGACAAGTGACTGGCTTAACCACGTCTACCCGTCAGTTGTTCGAATCAGCTGTGTGCTAAATCAGCTGTCAAGACAAGTAGGCTTTTTCATTTTGTTTAAAAACTCTATGCACAAACACAGCTGTAATAATGGTCACTCCCAATCCACACCGACTCGTTTTTAAATTGTTATTATAGCAATGCACATATTAATAATAGCCTTCTGTGTTTGTGAAATCACTTCAAATGCGCTGCAGCTATGTGAAAAGCAGGTGCCCCACCTGCCGTATGACAGGTGATTTGTGGTACTAGTGCAGTATATGACGCAATAAAATTATCCTAACGTCGATCCCAGCCAATCCCGTACTAATGCTAATCATCTGTTCGAGACAGAAACAATTGTGAGATTCAGATTCTGCATCTATAATGCGGCAATGAGTAAGACAGACACATGTTGTAGCCTATTAACTGCACAACACAGCACAGCACATTCCTTTCTACCATACTTACGCAAAACTCCCTGAGTAATATTTTGCTCTCCGCAGTATGTTCCCGAAACAGACGGATATTCCTTGACTTGCATCGAGGTCGTCGGCGGATTTGTCCCACGCTGATTTAGATGAAACTTCAGAGGCAAAGCCTGGCCATGCAGCAAAGGCGAGTCTGTCCTCCACTCACTCACCGATGTAGGCAAGACGACCCGGCCGTGATGCTCCCATGCAAATATACGACCGACGGTGCTGCTGCTGTAGGTCTCTGCCTGGCCTGCCAACCTTTTACAATGGCACACAGTCTGGTTTGTTGCTGAATGATGATACGACGACTCGCATGTGTGGATTAATATGATATGAGATGAAATATCCGATATCACATGGTTCCTGCACCGCGCGCTTGCCTTGGAGTTGGAGCATGCAGGTGCAGATACCGTAAAATTGAAATTGGTGCTGCTGCTGCATAGAGTTAAAAATAAGTGCAGCTCCCGCATAGGATAGTGTCGAACTCGAAATTGTTCACACCTTGAGGACCGCGGTACGTACAGTAGGCCTTTTTGCTGAGTTCAGCAAGCTGGCATGTGAAAAAAAAACAGGTGGTCTGTTCAGTCGTAGCAAATATTATTACACCAAAATCCAAATGTCGTTAAATAGTTTAAATTGGTCATTTTAATGATGCTGCGCAGTAAAATGTCTCTCATTTATTTAAAACATATTCTGGATAGCGGATATCACTTATTTTATTGTTAATCAGTCAAATAGGCTACAGTAGGATATTAAGGGGGCAATAAGACTCCACCTGACTATTTACAATTGTTTATCTGTCCTACATTATGTGACCTAAGAAGCTGTACCTTTCCCACTGAGGTGTGTGTCTGTGTCTGTGTCTGTGTCTGTGTCTGTGTGTGTGTGTGTGTGTGTGTGTGTGTGTGTGTGTGTGTGTGTGTGTGTAGGCTACACACTGTACAGGTGTGTGTGTGTGTGTGTGTGTGTGTGTGTGTGTGTGTGTGTGTGTGTGTGTGTGTGTGTGTGTGTGTGTGTGTGTGTGTGAGTGATCGAATTGAGGGAGAGAGAGAGAGAGGGAGAGAGAGAGCAGACCGTCTCACAGCTAGGATACTGTACATACTCAGATGTAAACTTTTGGTTTTTAATGGTTTTTTATCTTTTTTTGGTAGCCTTTAGGGCAGTGGTTCTCAAATTGGGGTCCTTCAGACATAGTTCCAGGGTGTCCCCAGCTAAATGATAGTTTGGAACTATATAGACACTTATGGCTCTATAACTCTGAGTGTGTACAAATGGAACCAAATTCCATTTGTACACTCAGAGTTAAATTAACTTTGATTTTAGAATAACAATTGGGGTCTCAGAGATAGAAATGCCATTAAATGGGGGTCCATAGCCATATCAAACTGCTAGAGCCGTAAAAATCTTCTCTTATGGGGGGGTCCCTGGCATACCTCTTCAAATGGGGGTCTGCGGGCTAATTAGTGTCAATTTGGGGGTCCTTGACATGAAAAAGTTTGGGAACCACTGCCTTAGGGCATGTACACAAATTGGTTGAGGGGCCTTCAAATAGCTGGCCTCTCCAAAAGGAGGGCTAAACAGTTAGCAAGGTACTGCTCAGTATTAGCTATATGAAGCCGCTCAATTTGGAGGTGTTGTTTTCTTTACCCATGATTGATTGTGTTTGACAAGTGTGCCAACATTATCGTACACTAGACCGGTGCCCGGCTATAGTGCACCGAGTTGGTAACAATGGAAGTTGGAGATCCATGCCCCACCCGGCCACCCTATGCAATAACCGTTGTACCCGTGACAGAGTACCCGTTCCAACCGTCTGTGTCCCTTTTATGCCCATATGGAGATTTCTGTATCTGTCTCTCTGTGTCCTTTATTCCTATATATGGAGTTCTGTGTCAGACATGCCCAAATATGGAGTGTTGTGATGTCACAACAGGCCAGCTCCATATATGGAGCCTGGGCAGGGGCCCTGTCCAGAGCCCAGGCAGAGGCCTTTTGGGGCGGTTCTGGACAACGTGGGTCCGACGGACTCGACACCGTGCACTGCACTCCCTGTGGGGGTGTGGAATGCGTGTGTCGAATTTGAAGTCGGTGGGGCGAACGGTTCTGAAGTTACGTGCATTACAGCCGTACACACAGAAAGACAGAGACATGCAGGTGCATTTATTTTATAGATAGATGTAACAATGTTCTGCCTTATGTAACTGGCTGTTTTCCTACCATCTGACTGCACTGGCAGTGTTTATGTCCTTTGTGCAAGGCATTCTTGTACTTCTGTTTATGTGGACATACTGTAAATAAATATTGTGTGTGACTGCGAGTGTGTATCCCTTGTACCACCAGGAAGTAATGGGGCCTGACTGACTGTGCCAGAGAGAGCTGCCTCATCTCATTCAACCGTGCAGCATCAAACCCAGGAGAGCAGCTGAGCTCAGACAACACCATGTTCAAAGACCGAAACATTTGAAACGGCAAGTACACTACAGGTCATATTCTACTTGCCCTCAGGCCATGGCCACGTGCCCCCCAAAAATATTGTTAATTACCGTTCATTTTAACTTTTATAATATAGTGTTTTTTTAAGTTATTGTTTTTATATATTTTTAATGAATAAAAACAACACTATAACATGAAAGTATAGCCTTACAAATGCAAATGCATGGTAGGGAAACTTTTTCATGGCAAGGACCCCAAAATGTACACTTATTACAGACTACAGACCCCCAGTTTGAAATTATGGATCAGCCACACAGGTGCTCCTAAATATATGTTGCATCCCCACTCATAATGTGCACTTGCCCAGTCGGGCAGGCTGGTAGCAAACTTCACCTGCCCTACCATTTTATTTTCCTGCCCCTGGCAGGTGGGCAGGTGTTAGTGTCAACCCCTGACTACCTCTAGGAGTTACAGACCTGTTAGGGTCCATTTGGAACCACCCTATCCAAGTGTGTGAACGTAGAGCCCTAGCCTGGGTTCCAGCCTGATTCGCTGTGTTCTGTGGATTTGTTTAGTCACTAGAGTAGCGAGTGAAACAGATTGTGAGCTTGTACATTGCTATTTTTTAATAACATGGTCCACAACATAAACTTTGTGACACGGGGAGAAACATTTTTCTCACCTGTTGTGTGTCTTCTACCATCATAGTCTCCATCCCAGCATTATGTCCACGTCTTCTCCTTCTCCTCACTGCAGGACAGGGTGCTTCCTGCTCTGCTGTGTCACCATCATCCAACTGAACAAACACTACTTGCTTGTCCTTGGACTTTCTCTTTTTCTGAAACGACATGCAACATTGTTCATTTAAAATCATTCAAAATCATATCAAGAGTGTTCAAATATAAAGAGTGTTAATCACACCAAAGGGTCACCATGCAACTCCTTGGGTCCAAACGGTTGCAAGGAGTTAACGCTAAAACCATCTTGACCCTTTGGTGTGGTTTGGGCCAATGAATTCCATGCGTTGAATCACTAGGGATATCACACCGCAGGGAAAACACTAAAACCGCCTCGACCCTTCGGTGTGGTTAGGGCTTAACACTGAGAGTTGCACTGAGAGTGCAAAAAGACAGGACATGAGGAAGCTGCAGGGGAAACAGAGGTTGTACGACAGATGATACAACTGGAGGTGCGCTAATTTGGGTATGATTGGATTTTGGATTCATGATAGTGTTTTTTTTTCTCTCTTAATAGGCATCGCCCACAAATTTATGAAGGCAATGACAGGAAAGGGGGTAGGCAAAACATAGGGTTGAATTTGCTAAGACTCAAAATATCAAAAATATCAGCAGAAGCATTCACCTTCCATCCCTCTTAGCCTAAGAGGGATGGAAGGTGAATGCTTCTGCTTTTGATATCCCCCACTCTGGTCATAAAATGTTTTATATCACCGGCAGCCGGGGTTATGTTTTATCTCTGCTAGAGTCCACGTTAGTCAGAACTCTTCACAGGGATTCTCACAATTCAACAAATAGCAATAGCCAATCTACAAGCTCACAGTGAGTTTAAAGTTTTTGTAGACTAGTATTGCTAGTCGAACCCTAGGTAGATGAAAGTCTGCTCACTGCTGTATGGTTCATTTTCAAATGAAATACTGGTAGTAATTTCTAATTAGAGAGCTCTCCACTCAAAATCACTCAATTAGATATCTGGCAAGCTATGTCAGGGCAGGACAAAGACATCCTTATTCAGAGGCCATTGATTGTGATTAGCACTGTCAGGTAAACAAATAGGGGTTTGTTTTTCCCACTATTTCCCTGGACTGAATTTCCTGGATTTCCTGGATTAATTACGTGGAGTAATGCCACAACTTCAAATGAGGAGATCGGTCACAAAATTGAAAAATGTGAAACCATTAAACACCTTAACAATAAAACAGTGATGCAGTTTAATTGTTCTTAGGAAGGTCGGTAAGTCGTATTACCAACTAAATTAAAAACAGCGTTTTAAAACATATTAGTAGAAAGTACATGTTTTTACAAAATGTTTTTATTTTATATTTAGTTAAGTTTACAAAATGTTAATTTGTTTTTATTATTTCTTACTTACTGGATCGACTATGATTTAGAGATACTGAAAGCATACAGTTTAATATACATGTTTAATTGTAAAAAGGAGAGATAACATGTTCTTTGTATATGCAACCCATAAAATCAGCAGTTAACACAGGTAGGACAACACAATATTGGAATGCAGAATTATATGCTATGAGAAATACAAGCTCCAAGTACAAGCTCCAACTTGTGCAGTCTACATGATGTATCCTTTAATCAAACAACAATGCTGTCATTCACTCAATCATGAATGAATAAAATACATAAAATCCTAATGAAGTCATTTACATCTCATACCAGACTACAGAAAATGGAATGTAAGGTCATGGATTTTAGAAGTTCAGCAGCCATTCATTGCTGTACTTGTCTCTAAACTACTGTTGGACATTTGTCATAATGGGCCATAACTTACTACGGATGATGTTAATGTCCCCTCAATAACTATTCCCTTTAACCAGGGAGCACAATAACCAACAATGCCCTTGGGCCTTTAGGGAAGAGACTGTAAACTATTTGTTCCAGTGGAGCTGGAAGCCAACAACACTGCCCAGTACCTCACACATATTACTAAATGTATGTATTAGTAGGAATGTGGAAGACGAGCATCCACTGGGAAGATAATTCTAATGAATACAGTGCATGGAGAGCAGTTAGGGGTTAAGCGTCTTGCTCAGGGACACTTTGATAAACAGACTGGGTGGACCAGGGGGGGGCGGATTGGGGGACCTTCTGATTCCCAGATGGCCTCTCTACCCATTCAACTATGGCTGCCCATGTTCTGGAGATAATTAACATAAGCCACAGAGTGCTTCTGTGCAGCACAGAGAAGTCCAGCTCTTCGTCAGCAACCAACCATCATGTGTTGGTGCTCACAAAAGCCAGTTTCAAAGCAGAGACTTTGATGCCAAGAACTGATGGTCACTATATTAGCAAGGCAGGCATGTCTGAGCGGCAGTGAGTGCTATTCTCCCGAGTGTGGAGGAAAAGAAAAACCCCTCTGTACGCCCACTTGGCACAGTAGGAGAAAATGAACCATTGTTGGTCCATTTCCACCTCACAGACAGAGGCTCCCGCTCATGGCCACAATCAGGGGCCAACTCAAAGAACCTCTTGAACTTATCTCTTGCACGCACGCACGCACATGCGCACACACACGTCCATCACTGTGCCAAAATACATTCCGAGAGCCTATTTCACATTATAGTATTTCACATTATAGTCCAAATGAGCTCACATGTGTACAGTAGTGTAGTGTAGTTAGTAATGGAACAGATGCCAGCTGAGAGGCTCTGCTATACAGACTATACTGTAGGTGTGGAAATAAACAACTTCACATTAAGAGATGCCACAGTTGGATGTTGGCAGGGGGCTTGCGAGAGGTGAGGTGACACAGGATCAATAAGGTATCAGTATGTGTGGAGTTAGTGGTGGTGGCTGGGGGTCAAAGCCTGTCAGAAGGCAAAGAATTCATAGCAGTCCCTGTTCTATGTTTATGGTTCCACATTAACAGTGTCTCATGTTTAAAGGTCTTCATAGCTTTCCATAAATACAGGTAAAATATCTCAGGCTAAGAATGTCTTTTAAAAACATTAATATTAAATCAATGAACTACACAAAATACACATCTTGCCAGCAAGGTGCTAACTAGGTGCAACTTCTCATTTCATCCAAGCAGAAAAGTCCTTTCTAATTGTATTAAACAACGTCAAACTCACCAACATTGCAGCTGTACGGAAAGCTTGAATTATCCTCTCTCAATCTGTAACATTTTTATTTCATAAAAATCCACCATAGACGTTATTTTTTTTCCGAAGTGTCAGAGTTTGGGAGTGCTCGTTGGATATCACTCAACAACCCTTCGTACCACCTGTTTTGAATTTGCACATGATGCATGTGGCAGCAGGAGGTTGCTTTACTAAAAACGAGTGCTTCCAAACTCCATTACTTTGAAAGAAATCACCTGCAAGGAAATTCTTGACAGGAAGTAGCTCATAACATGTCTACAGTGGAGTTTTATGAAACAAACAATTAGCAGATAAGAGGATAATTCAAGCTTTCCATACAGCTGCAATATTGGTGAGTTTGATGTTGTTTAATACAATCAGATAGGACTTTACGGTTTGGATGAATGGGCTGTCAATGGGAAGTTGCACCTAGTTAGCACCCCTATGGTTAGCACCTTGCTGGCAAGATGGCCTAAGATGCATAAGGTCAATTAGAAGGTCTAAAAACTCAACAGTCACAATGCGGGGGTGATGACTGACTACCAGTCTAAAGCCTAACTTATGCTTAACTGATTTTAAACTGAGATAAGTTGCACTTTTCAGTAGAGAACTCAATTTGAAAATAATTTACTTTTGACAATCAACACTGCACACCTACCTGTACCTGGCTCACTGCAAACATTTGGCAGTTTGGCAGGTGCTAATTAAGACCAAATGCAGCTCCAGGTGGTGAGCCCTGCACAGCGGTTACTGGCTGCCTTATAATTAAAGGCAGCCATTAATCAGAAGCTATTTAATTGTTCAAATGTGGCATTTTAGGGATGAATGTATACTGTAACGGAGGAGAACATGAAAAAGGGGATTTTAAATCCCCTTGAAGTTACATTTGAACATTTTAGTCGGTGCCAGGTGAGTTTAACTGACCACTGAATCAACCAAATAATCTGTCACAAACTTGTCTGGCTATCTGACGCAAGTAGAAAACACTACATTTATTCAAACTTTTTGGGCCTTGGCACACCAATCTCAAGGCAAAGAAATGTGGGGGAGGATAAAGTATGCCTGTATTGTGAAATGAGTGTGCACAAAGTACTCACTGCATATAGTAAATTAGTAAACATTTTGTATAGTTTTATACTGTACATTAATAATGTGGGGTTGATGCAAAATCTCAAGGCACAGCTGTACTTCATGTGATGAGAACATTTACTATGCAAACAGTGCCTTCTGAAGTCCAAAAGAGGAATTGCAGGGAGGCCCAATGAGGATTGTTGAGTCTTATTCTATACAGGCTACTATAACCTAAGCCTTCATCCTGACACTTATTCTATGTTTACCCAGGGTGAGAAGTTAAGACGTAGCATACAGTATATTGACAGTTGGCCTCATATTCCATAACAGAATCATGTTTACTAAATATATTACTCACCTGACTTGAAGCCTTTGACCTTGGATGCTTCACCATAACTGTGGAAACAAACCAATTATTTCAGCACAAATTAATTTCAATTCAATTTTACAAACCTGCCAATAGCTTTGCTTTTGTAGAAATATAATATACTAGTATGCAGGGATCTTCAAGACTCCCATTGGAAATGCATTGCGAGCTTGCATCAGTAAACAAGTCTCATGCATCAGCTATACATCAATCTGTTGTGAAGGTGTGAGTCAGGCCCAAGTGTTTGATTGTACTGTGCTGTTTACATCTGTCTAATAAAGTATTCAAACAGTTGTGTAAATACATTTTTGGTTTGTTTACTTGACTTATCTTTAAGATATTTTTTATATATTTTTTGTATTTCCAGACATTTAACTAAACCCTCAACACAGTAAACGTGACCTTTGGGTCTTTATTTGGATGGCTTTTTTCCCCAAACACCAAATCTCTTAATGGAAAATAGCTGATCTACAAGCACACGTCTTGCAGTGCGAGACGTTGTGTGCTTGTAGAAGATAGTAACATTCCCATCAGAATAGGGATTCTAGGGTTGAAGTTGAAAACGAAACGCATGCGGTTTCCGAGGCTAGGCTTAGGGAGAATTAAGTGGTTAATGAAAATAAGTGCCCATCACACAACGATTTGGATACCCCCTGTAGTATCTGAGGACCCCCTGTAGCATCAAAAAAAGGTTTTGTGGACTAACGAAGAGGATGCAGGGTCTCATTGCACACTAGCAACTAAAGTGTATATTAGTTGCATGCTCAGATTCACTATTGACAATGGTTTCTACGATACTGCACAAGACTAGCAGGAGAGGACATATTGTACCACTCAACATAAAATCTAAAACATGTCATTAGGCTGTCAATGTGGGCTATGGTACAACCACACAATACATATAAAAATAGGTTTACTGTGCATTCTCTTAACCTTCAATGGACATGGGTAGGTATGCATATTATAGTAAGTTTACAGCAAGAGATGGAAAATGTGCATGAAAGACCCACTGTACCCTCACAAAAATGTATATTTAAGAAGCAATCAGCCAAGGCCAACCACAAAATGCTTTCTGTGCCAAGTCACAGCAGCTTCTGGAAAATGTGGGAAAAGGGACATCTTGGAAAGGAAAGCCTAACAATTTACAATTACGGGATGAGGGGAGGAAAAAAAGGAAAAAAAAAACACATTTCCACTTAAAGTACCGCCCAGGAACACAGTTGAGCAAAGTTTGTCTCCACGGGACATGAGCTTTCCAATTTTGCCAGTCTTGTAGTACCAGCCTATTGGTGGCCTCTGCCTATAGAGGATACTACAGTACAGAGGGGCCACCTACCTTCCAGGTACCTCTCCAAGGAGGATGAGGAGCTTTGGTTCCGAGCATAGCAGCAGAAGAACAAGGCCCAGACCAGGAGGGTGGCCACCACCAGGAGCAGAACCCAGAGAAGCCGGGCCACAGCTGGGTTTGCGATGGCCCAGGCCATGAGGGTATCCATGATGAAGTTGAAGACAGTACTGAGTCTGTCAAGTGTGTTCCAATAGACCTCCTGTGCGTGTGGGTTTCTGCAGGGCCAGTGTCTCTCCTCTCAGGGCAAGGCACAGTGCTTGTAACAGAAGGAAGAGACTGCCTAGGCAACAGCAACCACAGATGGGCACCAGCTGTTCCAGAAGCAGCCCTCAGCCCACGTCAGCTCTGTGCTTTGTGTGTGCAGTGCACATGCATGTGTTGTAATTTACTGAGCTTGGACTATGTGCATAAGGAAAACTGCTTACGGGGGAGTGGCTAGCCTGGAATCTCCAAAGGCCAACCGGCCACTCCCCAGGTGAACAGCAGAGGCAACACACATACCATGCACACACACTTAAACTTCAGGATCCTGCATGCTAATGGTAAGAGGACAACTCAGAAATGCACCTGGGGCAGGTATTCACTGCTTGAATACCTGTCAACAATCATTTATGCAGAGGTGTGTCTGAAAGGGGGGGTTGTCAAGAGTTACAGTACTTAAAAAGTAATTAAAGATGCTATTTATAGGTCAGCTTGCATGTTATTCACATTATGATGTTCTATAATAATGTACAGTAAAACAAGTCAATAGACTGGTTTCACCAGTAGCCTACAAACACAAAAGTTAAATATTGACTCACAATATACTGTGCACGTCAATATATTGCGAACTAAGGTGTGGTCAAATATGTCAGCAGTAACAACTAAACTGAGGCATATGCTATCTTGTGAGTCACCATCCCAATAATTTCCATCTGTTTTAGTTTCTACAACAAGTACAGTATGCCATTTCCCATATTCAGCCTAGAAATGCCATATCTTCATATCCATGCCTGAGCCTCACAAGCTAGCAGGCTCCCGCTCAGAATCAAAAGGACGTTTGCCTCCACGCACCTCTAGCTGACTGGATTCATACAGCATTAATGGTGGGCAGGAAAATCAGTGGCTACGTTTACATGGACAGTTAAATCCCCTTTTCATTCAGAATAAAAGTTAAATCCTATTAAAAGTTCTCATGTAAACACCTACAAAAACTTAAATAGGAATGAAAATGGTCAATCTGATTTAAACTTAGAACTGATGTAACTGACCGGTTTATTCCATTTTTAAATCCTATTGAAACAATTGTGGACTCATGTAAACACTCATTCAGATTGAAGTTCATTCTGGTCTTTCTGTGCATGCTTGTTTCCATGTAATTGGTATGGCTATATTATGCTCTTGTTTTGCAATTAATTATATTAAGAAATTATATTAGAAACCTCTCATAGGCTACAGGATACATCAAATATAAAGTAATACGGCATAAAAGTGTTTTTCTATTATTATTATTATTATTATTTTGTTTTACTGTAATGTAGTGTAGTAAAAGTAAAACAATTGGAAAGTAGAAGTAGAAATACCTCAAAATTGTACTTTAGTACTAAAGTAAATGTACTTTCCACCACTGGACGTAAACATATCCGCCCGCCCCCTATCCAATCAGAAGCCTTCCCAGCCCCAAACCAGATGTGGAATGAAATAATGGGATTTAAAAGTATTGTCCATGTAAACACTCATTCGGAATGACCATTTCCCATGTAAACACGCAGGAAAAAACATTACTTCTGAATGAATTCATTCTGAAGTTTTCATTCTGAATGAAAAAGCCCTCATGTAACCGCAGCCATTGTTAAGGAATGGAAGTCTGAGGATTTACCTCCAGCACATGTATGGTTCACTCAGCTTGGTAGTGTGGCTGCTTTGGAGAAGTTATCCTTTAAGATGAATAATCAGTTGGATAAATATGATTCGAAGTGGAACGTGTTCCTCAGTCATGTTGCAGCCTTGCAGGTCCTTTGGTGAGATCCATGGTCAGGCAATGCCCTTTTGATTGTATTAGTATACATATGATACGGTTGATGATGCTGCGTGTTTGGTCGTGTAAACTAATTTAAACTTTTAATTTGATTTATTTTTATTTGTTTATCTCGTCTATCCTTGTTTTATATTATGTTTCTGTGTTCATACAATGTCCATGAATACGTATTCTGTTGCTTGTTTGTATTTTATATTTTCTGTGTTTGTGAAAAAATCTAAATAAAGTACTGATCATAAAAAATACAAAAAGTTAAAGGACGTTTGCCTTCAGTCAGAACTTTATCAAGTTTCATTTATTTCTATACCACAGTACCATTGCCTTGTGGCTTACATGTTTAAATGCATGCTCAGCCTCAGCAGGATAATCTAGTGTGGGAGAACTGCAGAAGAACGCAGGGTCATAAAACAAACACTAACTGGGAAAAGGAAAGGCAAATGGATCAAGCACGCCATCTAGTGGAAAATGGTCTGAAATGGAATACACATGAAATTCATTGTCCAAAAAGGAGAAATTAGCTTTATTTTTGTTATTATACATACCGTTTGTGGTTGCATGTTCTAAGGGATATTTTTGTATATATATATTTTTAAATACAAATGTTAATACATGGAGTGACAATGCCAATTGTTTTAAGAACATTCTGTTTTACACGCACATTATACCTGTGCGTAAACCTGTGTATAAAACTAAAGAGTTTTGAGAGTACACAATGTAATTATGCAGACCCAATACAACTTAAGTATACATTTCTTAAAATGTTACCGTACTATTAGCGACTGAACCGTCAGTCATAGTGATAACAATTATCCCCACTTAATGTGTGGCATCTTACCACATGGTCAAGGTTTTTGCAAACTCAGCAGAACTGTTGGAGGTTAAATTAGAATTGGGGAGGATGGATCAATTTAACGTGAAACGTAGCCGACTTCTCTTCATACACAGCTTCATGGTCCATGGTGATTGAAGTCCTCTAGAAGCCACTGGTTGCAGTATCTGCTTGAGCACCCCAGTTTGGTGTCTGGCAAAAAATAAAATTGACAAAAAGCAAAGCAATATATTTTGATCATTTGCTTACATACACTGATATACTAAAGAATAAAGAAAATACCCTTTCGCTGTTAAAACTGTTTAGTAGCCAAAAACGTCAAGACGTCTAATTGCCTATTAAGTAATGGATGCCACGGACGTAAAGACGTCTTCCCTTGGGAATTCTAAAATATTCTTAAAGAATATATATATTTTTTTTTTCATCTATATTTTGAGAATTCCTCTAATCTGGTGTACAGGTGATGACATGCACATTACATGCATAATAGAATTACAAATTCTCTCTCTCTTTATAATGGGAGAATTGGCCCTCAGAGCCTAAACTGGTGACCACCAGGTCACGCTGAAGGAGTTAGACATCCATTCATACAATTCTAAAAACTGATGTGGTAAAAATAATACCTTTATCCACTAAGCGATCACAACAGATATGTCTATATTTAAATCTGATAACGTTGAACTGCTTACATCAATATTACTACCTCTTAACATTAATTCTTACATTATTTTGCCAAGTATATACAGGTACATGGAATTTATCCATTTAATTCACCTTAACTATTAGGAGCCATAAGTAACTACAGCACTTTGAGCCTCACTGTTGTTTGTCTATTTATTACTATTATTTCATGATTGTTGTATAGTTATTATTTAGCATTAGTTGGTATTAATTTGATAGATCATTGGGTTAATTGAATTATTGTTTGGACACCAAAGACATGCCAACACTTGAAAATGTTTGTAAATGCACTTTTGTGGATCAAGATAAGTAAATATGCAAAGCAAAAATGACATTCAACTTGTGGACAATCTGTTTCTTTTGCCTGAGTACAACTAAAAGTCAAGGTGCATCAGTGGGTTTGTTGATTTGTTTGGAACCAACAAAAGAGCCAGAACAGTTGAGATTCAGTGTCTAGCTTAAGGACGAGCCAGTTACCATCAATGATGTACACAGGCCAGCCTACCTCATTCCTGTTGCTGTGGGCTATCTTCTTCTCTATGTTCATAGCCAGCATCTGGCTACGGAAAGACAGACTCTTGGTCTTCTCGATCACTTGCTGGTATGGTGAAACTGCATTGTTGCCCATCACCACATGACTCTGAGGAATGAGAACGCAGATGTTGATCATGATACATGCACACTATTGGTTAGTTAAGTAGGAATGAATGTTGTGTCTAAAATAATGTCCTATCCATCTTTGCAGTGAGTGACGCTAGCTTTGGTCTTTATAGTGTTGAGAGTTTCGTGGCTACTGTATGTGACCCAAGAAACTCATTAAAAACAAACAGTGTCTATTTCACACAATGGATTTCAGTCGTGGAAAAAAAAAACTTTTTGGAGTGTGCCCTTCACTATTTTATTTCACTATGTGCCCTTACTATTTTCCTGGTTTTCTACCATACCAGGAAGTTATCTGCATTCACCTTCCTTCTATGTCCTTCTCATGCTAGTTAATTTGATCTAGGACTATTTGAGTAGACTTGCAATGCCACATGAACGCCAATGCCTACATGGCAGAATAGAACACCAGCAGCAAAAGGGTTGCAAGTTGCAACCCACTGCACTGGATTAAGTGGTTTTAACCAGAAAGCCGTCCTCCCATACAGGTGGTCTCTGTATGCAGTCTCACCAGTTTAGAGTCGATCTTAGCGTCTAGTCTGGCGTTACGGATGAGGTTCACAATCCATCTCTCCGCCTCCTCTGGAGTCATGTTGAGCTTGTCTGCCAGCATACTGCAAGGAAGAGAAGAGAGGAGACATGAGCTTAACAAAATATCCTCAGGGATGAATCAAAGTGTTTTTGACAGTTCACCCCATGGTGCTTGAAATGTAGGGAGGGCATTAATGTCTATAGTTGTACATTTAAGTTATCATTTGAAAACCATTCCAAATGAATGCTAAATGATTAGCTATGTAGCCAATCTAGTTATGTCGATTCACCTTAAATAAAATACTGATGCAAAAGTACCTTTGTATTAAAAATAAATAAAAAGAAAGGATACATTACTGGTTTTAAGAGAACACTTCTTTACCTGATGCTGATACATTGATGAATGCGACAAAAGGTCTCAAAGATAAACAGTCGAGCATTCTCAATAAAATCCTCAAGACAAGCGACCAGGAAGAAGTCATTCACAAGAACCTACACAGGAATAAGAAAACAAAAATCAGACAAATCCAAGTGCAGAGAGAAAACATAAAATCCTATAGCAAATGGTCAGTAGTGCAGACGTGTGAGTGATATTTATTGTACTATACAGTAGATGACTTGTCCATCAGAACATAATTGTAGTAATTATAAAAATAGCTAGGTACAGTATAGTGTTATGTTTAATCTTACAACGATTTGACAGATTGCATATAAATGCATCGACTACAAGACTGCATTGAAAATGAGGGACTCTCCAATACAATAATATGTCGACACTATGAACATTATGATCAGTTGAGTAAAAATATTGACACGGCCGATCACCAGATTGGAAACATAACCGAGTTTTACAGCAGGGAGGATATTGGTAATAAAGAACAGTCTCCAGAACAGCTTAGACATGTGAATATATTCATGGCGTCAAACAGAGAAAGAAAAAACAAGAGACGAGGTGGAATAATACAGTATGAATCCACGTAAAATGCTATCATTAAAAAGCTTTGTGGCTGGCAGTTTTACAGTCTGCGGTGCTGCTTCATTATTTCCGATAGGCATTGAATTAAGTTACAAATTGACGCAACCAAGAAGACATCTGACTGACATTACCATGGCTCTAAACAGGTTTGAGTGAATGGCTTTACTTGCAAAAAGGTAAAGCGGGTATGCAGTGAATTTTCAACCTACCAACGTGAAAGACTTGGTCTTTGTACACCAAGTCCAATGCAATGGTTTATTGGTCAATCAATTTTAACGCATCAAAATAAACTCAGGAATTGAACTGGGTTCGAAAACAAAGCACTGTCACAGCCACTTGTCAGATTAGGTGTGCATTCTGTGCAGCATGCAATTACCAATTGTAGATTGTCTATCCGTGTTGGGCAAGCTACAGTAATTAAAAATGATAATGTGTCCAATCTGTATGGTAGAGTATGTTAATACAATATAACTATTGGGTCTTGTATTTTGTCTCCCTGCTCTTCTATGGAGACATTTAGATTGTGTCAAAACTCACCTAGACACAGGATCTGACACAAATTTTGACTTGACGGACAAGAATGAATTTATCCCCAGAGCAAGCAGACAGGCTCTATTAACTCAATGGTAAAAATAATTAAGAAATCAGGAAACCAGGTTCAAATCCAGGGTAGTAGAGGAAAGTTAGAGGTGCAGCTTTTAAGTTGGACACATTGTAGCGAGCTAAGCTACCAGTTATATTAAATAAAGCTTCACAATACTGAAGCTACCCTCAGCTAAGCCACAGCAAAATGACAAAAGTAGTTTCTACATCAAAGCGTTTTTTTTACAGTAACATTGATTGAACCAACTCAAAGTCGGTGCTATCTCAGCGATCAATAAAACTGTCATTCAAACAGATCAGCAGGCAATGTAGCGACTGCTGCAGCAACTCTAAAACTGCCATCAAGGAGTTTCTAAAAGAGAAGGAAAGTGGGCACGAAATCTGTCAGCTGTTCTGCTTTGAAAATCAAACTGAATCCAGAAAATGAGGGCAGACACAGATTTGTGGAGGATGAATAGCTTGCTAGGTTTAATGCTTAGGAGATCAGAGCAGCGTGGCTGGCTCATATTAACCTTTAATACCACCTCCTACTTTCATAGAGTATTACACCCAATTGCCAGGGCTCGCACACACACTTTAAAGGTCACCCTCACTCCCTTCTAAAATGTTTTTTCTGTCCATTCTTCTTACCGACTCGCACTCCCTCAGTTTCTTCTGGGCACTGTCAAAGTCAAAGTTTACGTAGAGGCACTCCACAAACTCTGTGATGGGGTCCTTGTACGTGTATGACTCCTGGGGAGGGAGGCAGACAAAATAATCAAATGCATCGAATAACTAGTAATACATCATTCTGCTATGCACTTCAAATAAAAGTATAAGTGTAAAAAAAATTGTCTTTGATAATCACATGGCCCTGCAAATGTGATGTATGAGACATTTCACATTCACCGTTTTTATTAGAGCATTGCATAATGCAGCTTTAAGAAAGGTATTGAAAGTCATCCAATGTATTAAGTTTACCTGTTGAATGACTTTAACCAAGTCCTTCAGCACCTGCCTGCGTTTGCGGACATCTTTGTTGGTGATAACTGCAGTCGTTAGGTAGCGCAGAATATGTGGGCACATTGTCTGGATGACATTCAGGTACCTAGCAAGCAGACAAAATGTATGTATTGACTGTACTGCCATTATTGCCTTAACAGCCTTCATACCAAAATTAAATAAAATAAATCTATGAAACACTGAAAAAGATTTCATACAACGATTAGATGGACTGCATGCAAGATGTAAATTCAAGATGAAAGGGACAATTAAGAAACAGGCCAACAAAATAAAACACAAGAATGTCCGTTTTACTATACTTTCTCCATACGAATATTGTGGTCAGTGTTCAGCATAATTCAGTGTCCACAAATTCAACTGGTCTGGGTCACTTAACAATTAATCTTTGTGATAAATATTTCACTGCATCAAACAAAATAAGATGCACCACAACTCCCCTTGGGAATGTCATACTGTAGGTGAAACTTGACAAATTTATTTA
Source organism: Protomyctophum parallelum (assembly GCF_964188405.1). Taxonomy (NCBI): domain Eukaryota; kingdom Metazoa; phylum Chordata; class Actinopteri; order Myctophiformes; family Myctophidae; genus Protomyctophum; species Protomyctophum parallelum. Next base: position 35,599,613 of record NC_139697.1, on the reverse strand, counting down.
TTCAAAATCTTTCAATCATTTTCTGGATTTCTGACATTGTTACTAAATAGTGGTCTCCAAGGCTACTAAAATAGGCAATCTACAAGCTCACGATGCGTTGCTTCACATCGGTTATTTTTTAATAGCATATTATAGAATAGTATATAACCAGTAAGACGCCCTGAGGGCGAGACGCGACCTCGTCACATGCATGCATACGCCTGGGTGACGGCAGACTGCTGGGCGAGCACTGGTGCTTTGGCATGGGGGTCAGATCAACATATGGAATGAATGATGGTACTGGCCATGGAGCGTCTTGAGTGTACACTAAGTATGATGAGGTCAGATCAACATATGGAATGTCAGAACAGGTCAGCTCCATATGTGGAGATCTAAGGATTTGAGGTCAGATGTAGAGTTGCTGGCCGGCTCTATATATGCAGATCTAGGTGATGATCCAGTCTTCTCCATGTATGGCTATCCAGGGTTTTATGAGGTCAGTGTGGTAATATATGGTGCCGTGGTGTGTCACGAGGCGTGAGGGACTGACGGCCATATATGGTGGTGTGACGTGTCGTGAGGTGTGAGGTTTTCATAATAATCTGCGACCTACGGTCGTAATAAGGTTAGTGGTTAACATGTTATTTACTGCGGCTGGTAGAGGAAGAGCTCGATGATGTTGTCTCTGCCTTTAGGGTGATTGAAGAAGACAAACAGGGACCAGTGGATGAGCCAGGTCCTCTGTTGGAGAGCCTGTAGGGGGGAGCTCACCGACTGTAAGGGGGAAAGAGAGGGGCTGAGTGTTAGATATTCACTGGAGCCACTCATGGTAAAAATGTATGCACCTAATGGCCCATTGTGTAGTAGTGCTTGCAGAAAGATATACTACTAGTGATGAGAGATTAATCGGCATCAGCCGATTTTAGTTGTTTTTAGATTGATCGGCATCGGTTCGATTAATCAATCAGGCCGATTAATTAATTGGTCCGATTAATCGGTCTGTCTACTCTTTACAGATAAACAAGCCCAAAGTAACAGCTTGAACAGATCTACAAGCACACAATATTAAATATAAAGGTATTTAAGTTCAATCTGACGTGCCTAAGCCTGCAGTGCAGACACCCTGTTACATGTATTTTTCAGAATGGACAAAAGTATTATAATTTTTCAATACAGAATGAGATCATATCGACATCGGTAATATCGGTTATCGGCCATAAGCCCATAACAGCAATTAATTATATCAGATATCGGTCAAAATGTCTCATCGGCACATCCCTAAAATATACTGTACATTCAAGATTGATAATTACAATACCATTGTTCAAAAAGCTAACTTCTGAGTTTTACACTATAATGGCGCTCTTGAGACAAGCGTTGAATTTCAATGGAAGATCTGTAAGTAATTTACAATATTTAATGTTGCTTTACTGTATATTAATTTATTTTATTAGAATACATATTCTTCCATTTAACACCCTGAGCGGCATAAACGGAGGTCTCCGTCAAATAGTTACGCTCAGCGCTCAGGGCGGAGATTAATTACAGGACGGAACATTATTGATATCATAACCGAGCGCATCGCTCCACAGACTGGGAGCGCCTGTTTGGCAACATTCTATGTCATTTCCGGTTGGAACGTCATCCAAAGTGGTCCCCTCCATTTTAGTGGATGAGATAGAAAATCTTAAAACGTGAATAACTCTTGATCTAAATCAATCCGTCCAATTCTAACCAAAGATCATGTTTTTGACGGCCCATCGCGGTCACGTCACTAGTCACATTAGAAGTAAGCATAGCTCCCGTTGTTGTTGATCGCCTTGGGGGGGGTTTGGCTACATCTAGCTACTTCAGCTACATCCAAGATGGCACCTGGTGCACCTTGAAATGTGCTCCGTAGCTGCAAATCGCTCGGCACCCCGATTTAATGGTCCTAAATACCCCCGGGCATTTGGGGTGTTAATCAGGTGATGCCCTCCCTTGGAAAGTTTTTTTTTTCTAATACCATGTTTTCTTGTGGTGCAATATTTCTTATGACTTGTTCTGTCTCTCTGGTACATTAATAAAACCACTCAAGAATTAGACTACATTTTGTACAGAAGAATAGCTTACATTGTTGTCAATAGTCTCCCTGAGGCGAGTCAGGTCCTCCATAGCTGCATCCCAGTTCTGCATCAGTATTTCAGAAGCAAGTTTGCCCCATAGGGAGCTCAGGGCATTCCTGTCTGTTGAGGGAACCTGAGGTAAGAGCAACAAACCAAGTCAATCTTCGTCAAAACAAGACATTCAAATATCTTGCCATTGATGATGGTGAACAATTGGACAGTTCTAACATGCGTGTACTTGAAAGCATGCACTTTGAATACATACTGCATTATGGAGACAAACACTGATCTAGGTCGGCCTAGCATGGCAAAACAGGTCTACATAGAGCTTTCTGTATCCTTTTATTTACGATTAAACTTACCAGCACGCGGAAGAAGTATAGGTACTCTGCTGCACCAGAGTAGTTACCGCACTCATACTGGAACTTGGCATACCTGTAGAGAGTATCCAGGTACTCTTGGCGGAACTACAGTATGGAAAACAATGTTATGTTGTTTTTGCACAATGCAGTGAATGCACATACATACACTAGTATTAATATCCTATACAGTAGCTTAATTTTGCAGAACTTACACTGTGTTTCTCAGACAGATAGTCAAACAGCATCCTGCCATCTCTGAGGAGGAAAAAACAAATAATTTGATGCAAAAACTGTCACAAACGTTTGCATGTGTATGTTGTGCCACAAACTGTGTGTGTGCGCGTGTGTGTGTGTAGCTTGTCAGATGTAAGTAGGCAGAAGGCAAAAGAGGGAACTGTGAGAAACTGTTAAGTGTGTCACTTCCCCTCATGCATTTGATTTAGTCACCTTTTGTGTTTTTATAGTAAAAATAAATATGAATATATTTTAAAAGTACTTGATCAAAAAGTTTAACTTGACCAGCCCATGTTCCAATTTGGTCTGACCTTGTGGACTGCATCTGTCGAGTAGTCTCTGGATCTTCAAACATCTTAACGATGGGCTCTGTCTCTGACTGGAGCTGCTTCAGCTGAGCAACCACAGTGGTCCTTTTTTCTTTCAGGGCTGAAAAGAGGTTGGTTCAATCACTGATTCGAATTACTGCATCTGGTCCGGGGAATACCAGAGGTCCAATTGGACCTTTACGGGTCTGTCACTCCGGGAGTGTACAAAATGCCATTTGGTTCCATTTGTACACTCTCAGAGTAATAAGCACTGAGGATTTTCACAGTGTAGAATGGGGTCCCAAAGATTAAAGAAAATTGTGTTAAACTGGGGCCCGTGGCCTAATGTACATCAAACTCACTTAACTAAACTATACTGGAACCACAAAATACACCTCATACTCCTCAGAGTTTATTTAACTTAGAGAGAGTACAATACAAAAACATTTGTATAGAACTATAGTAGATAGATGGATTACTTACTGCCTGGGATCTCCTTTTCTGGGTACAGGTGTTTGTACACGTCCATGGCAAAATCCACCATGTTGGTTTCGCTGAGGAGCTCCAGCTTTCCCTGAAGAAGTTCCTGCTCATTATAGATCTGTAATAGATATGATCATATAAGTATAACATGTCTAAGGTTTTATTAAACGAACACTGCAGATAAAGAGAGGATAATTCTGGCTTTTAGTCCAGCTGCAATGTTTGTGAGTTTGACATAGTTTAAAAATTAAAACAATCAGTCTCAGATAGGAAGTTCCTGGATGTATGGGCTGTCAATGGTCGGTGTCTAGCGCAGTGGTTCCCAAACCTTTTCGTGTCAAGGACCCCCAAATCAACATGTATTAGGCCACAGACACCCCATTTGAAAACATATGCCAGTGACCCCGATAAGGGAGGATTTTTACGGCTCTAGCAGTGATTCAAAAACATTAATTTCATGGAGCCCCAGTTTCACACGCATTATGCTACGGATTCCCGATGTAATGGCATTTCTATCTCTGGTACCCGAATTTACATTGACAAACCACAGTTTGGAATCACTGTTAAGGAACCAAATGGACACTCTCAGAGAGTTACAGACCCATAAGGGTCCATTTGGTCTAATTGAGCTAGGTAACAACTGGAGTACTCAAGTACCCCTAGGGGTCCCCGGACCCCAGCGGTTACTTCGCCTAGCTCTTGCCATAATGCAGAGCTGCCATGTCTCACCCTTTGAGTGTGACAGTCACGCAATTTAACCCTTTACCACGCACCACGCCATTTCACACGCATTAAAATGATAAATAACAATTTTCTCTGCGGCTCCGCCGCGTAATAACGCACGCTCATGTGTGCGTCACAAACGGTAAAATAGCCGATCTGCATGCAGCGCTGATATATGCAGGAGGGTAAACAGTGGATCAAATCGTCAGCAGGGTCCCTGACTGTGTGACGCATGGAAATGAGTCATGCAGAGTTTAACATCGCTTCAAAATATTTTTCATGGAAGACAATATAGCCCCCACAAGTTACAACAAGTGAGTAAGTGACCTGTGACTATCTCTCTTATATACTGGACTGGTGTGTGGCGTCTCTTGCGTGATATGAGGAAGTGGAACGGTGCCATAGCCCATGCACATTATAGGGACAAAGTCGTGTGTGTGTGTGTGAAGTGAAGTGAAGGGGGAGGGGCCGCATCGCGACTTGTTTCTGTTCATAGAGAGAGAGAGAGCCCACAGATGTGTTTGAACTAAGAAAATGTAAAAATAAGGAATTTTCCCACATTCCAGTTTTTTGACATATTCCCCAATTTCCACTGAGATTATGGGGTGAATGAATGTGGCCAGACCCATCTTCTCTTTCTGTCATAGTGACATTGTCCTGCATCAGATCATGTCCAAATCAGGTTCTCCAATCTCCAGTAGCCTCTTCAGTTTTTTGAAGATTTTTTGAGTGGTGCAACCACTCCCTTACGGAGCTATGCGTGTGGCTGGCTGGGTCTGAGCACTATGTGTGTGGCTTGCTGGCTGGCTGGGTCTGAGCACTATGTGTGTGGCTTGCTGGCTGGCTGGGTCTGAGCACTATGTGTGTGGCGTGCTGGGTCTGAGCACTATGTGTGTGGCTGGCTGGCTGGCTGGGTCTGAGTACTATGTGTGTGGCTTGCTGGCTGGCTGGCTGGGTCTGAGGAGCATAGATAGATAGATAGATAGATATCTTTTTCATTTCTACTTTAAGCATGAGGAGGCTGTCAGTGCAGGGAGAGTAGCTGGTAGCCCTCCAAGCAGGACCCAATGCTACTGAAGTTTCTGACTTTTTGACGACACAGAGCATTGCGGCCTGTTGCAGCAGTACCATGCCACCTGGTACGCAGACTACATAAAACATAAACAACGTGTTTATGGCCCGTCTGCGCTCTTTGACGACATTTTTTCGTCTGAGTGTTTCTGAAAATGTGAAGTATAAGTACCCATACATGCCGCTGCGAATACCTCCTGTGGCGCGGAAGCCAGAAAAGCTTTATGGAGGGTCCCGAAAGGGGTAGCCCCTCTCGGAACCCTCCATAAAGCTTTTCTGAAATTTTGATGAGTTTTATGTAGGGTCGCTGTTCATAACTATATTTTCGTATGGGAATTCTGGAACGCGGACATTATTATTCTCTCTAAGATAGTATCTGCGGCGTTTGACGGCCTTTTTTAGTTTAAGTTATTCTGAATTCGTGAACTATAAGTACCTATACATTCCGCTGCGATGTCTCCTGTGGCGCGGAAGCCGTTAAGTATTTTTAATCTTTGTTTGACCGATTTGGTCGCTTTATTTCCTCTTGTTTGTTTACCGTTTATTGTACCGCCTCCGGTGTGCGGTTGGCTTGTGCCGGCTACGTCCCTGCCTCTGATCTGCTCTGTCATAGCTATAGCGCCACTAGCTAGCCAGATAGGCGGTACAATGAGGTGTCAATAAACAAGGAAGGAAGAGAAGAATCAAAGCGACCAAATCGGTCAAACAAAGATTAAAAATACTTAACGGCTTCCGCGCCACAGGAGATATTCGCAGCGGCATGTATGGGTACTTATACTTCACAGATTCAGAAACCCTCACACGAAAAAATGTCGTCAAAGAGCGCAGACAGGCCGTAAACACGTTGTTTATGTTTTATGAATGTCCGTGTACCAGGTGGCAGGATACTAGTGCAACAGGACCCAATGCTCTGTGTCGTCAAAAAGTCAGAAACTTCAGTAGCATTTGGGTTCTGCTTGGAGGGCTACGAAAGGGGCTAAGTAGCTGGCATGGAGGTGAAGACATCAGTGTTAAGGTTAAATATCAACGTTAAAACGGCCAAACATTTTCTGAAATATGGCAGCCCTGCATAATGTAAAGCTATATGGACCAGAGCTAGGACCAGAGCTACTGAGCTAGCATTAGTGCTATGGACTAGCCCCTCTCGGGACCCTACATAAAGCTTTTCTGAAATTTTGATGAGTTTTATGTTGGGTCCCTGGTCACTACTATATTTTCGTATGGAAATTCCAGTACACGGATGTAGAAATTCTCTCTAAAATAGGATCTGCGCCAAGTGACGGCATTATTTTCCTTGAGTTATTCTGAATTCGGTAACTTTAAGTAGCTATACATCCCGCTGCGAATATCTCCTGTGGCGCGGAAGCCGTTAAGTATTTTTAATCTTTGTTTGACCGATTGTCGCTTTATTTCTTCTTGTTTGTTTACCGTTTATTGTACCGCCTCCCGGTGTGCGGTTGGCTTGTGAGGCTACGTCCCTGCCTCTGATCTGCTGTGTCATAGCTATAGCGCCACTAGCTAGCCAGATAGGCGGTACAATGAGGTGTCAATAAACAAGGAAGGAAGAGAAGAATCCAAGCTTCCAAATCGGGCAAACATATATTAAAAATACTTAACGGCTTCCGCGCCACAGGAGATATTCGCAGCGGCATGTATGGGTACTTATACTTTACATATTCAGAAAGCCTCACACGGAAACATTTCGTCATAGAGCGCGGGGAGCCGCTAAACATGGAGTAAATGTTTTAAAATGGGTGCGTCCCAGGTGGCATGGTAGTAGTGCAACAGGACCCAATGCACTGGGTCGAACAAATGTCAGAAACTTCAGTAGCATTTGGGTTCTGCTTGGAGGGCTAGCTATGGACCAGAGCTGGCATAAGCCATATAATTTAGACTAACTATCTAAATAAATAGATATTAATCCTGTTCCTCCATACCGGCAAAACGTTTTACCACAGGATGTTGTCATAAGGGGGGTCATCCCCGGCTTCTGTGTTCTTACTATAGTTAGCGTTAGCCTTGGATCAAGACCATCGGAGGTATTTTATAGTCCCGACTTTTCATTTCGTAGATATAAAAACGTCAAAATCGATCAAATACATCTACGAGTCTTTAATCTAAGGCTAGGTTAGGTAGGGTTATTGTAAACGGCGAACATGATAGAACCCGGTCAACGTTGGACCATATGGGTTAGCACAGCCAACAAATATGGCGTGACACACAATGCACACCATCACACCGCGTCTTGGGGAGCGACCATAACGATGAAAAGCCAACAACGCATTGTGAATCGATGAAAAATAACAGCGGAAATAAGCGTACCTCTTTCACAGAGAGAAATTCCAAAAGAGGAAAAACTAAATGCCGGTCCAAGAAATGTGCGATCCTGGTTGTGAGATCGTAGTCCGCCATGTTTGCACGCTACGCTACAAAAAGGATCGAAACTTTATGAACAAATCACGCGTGGACACACGACAGTAGAGCGGGATGCGTTCTCATGTTAGCCCGCCCTCTGACGACAGCCACTTCTTATTTTCTTCCCCTTCCTTGAAATGTAGTGAGTGTCAAGTGTCAAAGGTCAAAACTCAAAAGAAAATTTGTATCCAAAATACTCAAGTAGGTCTAAAGTACAGATACTATTTATTATTATTATTTTAATTATACAGTACTAAAGTAAATTGACCTGTTAGTGTCTACGACTTCACCCCATTCATTTATTTCATAATATAAACAGGTATTATCTTGTTGATTTCAAGCTGTCTACCGTGGCATCAATGGCATGGCACGAGTATCAGAATCTATTTCAAGAAAATAAGTTCATTTATTGGTGTTTACTGATAAACAATATAATATAATAATAATATGTAATTGTAATTACATTGTAATGTATACTGTAATTCAAACATAGCTACTGTATCAAGCTGTGAGTTTTACATGCCCACTAATCAGACCCTTTTGGGTATCTATTCAAGATGAAATTCTGAAACTGATTGGAATTAGAACACCATTAGATCCAATTCACTACATCTTAGGGGCAGACATAACTACCACACTAACTAAAAGTAACAAACATCTAGTACGAGCCTTGCTCAATGCTGCTCAGCTCTCAATCCTTCATAAATGGATAGATGACAGCCCTCCTAGTGTTATATTATGGTTTGAAAAAGTGCTGCGCTTAATGCCATTGGAGAGGCTCTCATGTGTCCTATGGGGCAACCTGGCCGAATTCGTCGAAGCATGGCTGCCTCAGTGCCTCATATAGGGGATGAGTGGTCACATGTTATGTGTATTGGAGTGGCCGAGGAGGCCAGTTAGATGACATACCAATGAGGAGGTATAGGGAACAGATTTACATACCGGTAATCTAAAAGATGATGGTGGCAGCTATATTGTGATGTCTAATAGGCTATACTCAATTTGGTGTGAAACTGTAAATAGTATACTTATGATTTGTATATACTTTCTATCCTTATCCCCCTTTGGCATATGTATTTTATGATTTGCATATACTTTTTGTTTTTGTCCTGTTATTGTACTGTCAAGCCATTTGGGATTATGGTTGATTTTATGAATGTTTTATAGATCTTGATCTAAACCCTCAGAGAACCTCCAAGTTTGTAATAGAGAAAGAAAGAAAAAACTGTTACAGAAGGGGGTTCCCGCCCAGAATGGGTTAAGTGTCGTATGTTGTGCCCATGTGTCATAAGTCCATGTATTGCCCATGTCTTTTTCTGCTTAATAAAAATATTGAAACACACAAGCTGTGAGTTTAACTTCTGACATCATTAGCTACTGTCCGTGGCGTGAGTCAGTATAAATCATACTAATGCCATAAATTATTTTGCAATGGTGCCTTGGTATATTTTTCACATTTTACATGGAGGTGTTTATCTATGAAACCTGTACAAATATGTGCTGATGATTTGTGGTCGGTGTTGTTGGTCAAATCTCATTTTCAAGATAGACCAAAACTCCAGTAGGTGGGAGTAATGGCACTAAAGAAGTTACCAACAGCTACCAACAGCAAAGAAGAAGCAAAGTTTAAAGTTGTGCAACAACAGATAAGTACTACACTACAGGGGCTACAAGGGCGGCACAGCACACATACTGTACGAGCAAAATAGTGTCAGCCAAATGGAATTACTTTTACTTGCTGCCGGATTGTTGTTGGTTGCTTATGTGATCATTTACTATACTTGCATCAAAGGGCCTACATGCAAAAGCAATACAAAACTCCATGGAAAAACAGTGATTGTGACTGGTGAGTTAACCCTGCCTACTTCTCTTTTCAATTTCTGGAAGATCTGTCCATCGGCTGACTAATTTATGCTGAAAGATTAACCACTCTGCTGAATGATGTCAGTAAGAATTATTGCTTTATCAATGAACATATTTCTGAGTAATAAAGCATTATTTGTTGATTAGGGAGCAACACTGGAATTGGGAAAACTACAGCCATGGAACTGGCTAAGAGAGGGGCCAGGGTCATTCTGGCTTGTCGGAGCAAACAGAGAGCTGAAGCTGCCCTTGCTGACATAAAAAAGGTAAATATAAAAAGAACACTGAAGCTGATGGGCCTCTGTTGCATGTTTCTTCGGTCTGTGCTGTGCCTACTTTGTAATGAATAATGGTCTTCTGCAGGAGAGTGGGAGCAATGATGTGGTGTTCATGCAGTTGGATCTGGGGAGTTTGAAGTCTGTTCGCTCCTTTGCTGAAACCTTCTTGAAGACTGAGCCCAGACTGGACCTGCTTATCAACAATGCAGGTGATAATTCAATAAACATAAAAACATACAAACAGTTTTTGCTAAATAGTAATAACTGATGATGAATGTGGGTTTATGTTTAATGCTGCTGACTTGTCACATAACAGTACCTGTAGATACAGTACGCCTATAATTAAGGCCATGTCCATGCAGTTGTGGTTCTCAAAGTGGATCCAGGGAGTTCCAGGCAGTCAACAGCTAATATTGTTAAAGGATTAGTTCAGCTTTTTGGATTTAAAGGTAGGGTAAGTGATATCTTTTCGTTAAAAAGGTTAAAAGGTTAAAAGGTTAAGTCACTATATTCTGATAGTGTTTGTTCAGTACTGTGTACAAAGAGGCTCTACGCACACCAAAGTCCTTGTGGCGGTGCCGACACACGGGAGAAAACTGTAGAGGAGATCTTGAATAAACAAGAAGGTGGCCGCACACACCAATAGCCAGAGTACTAATATTTATTAGGACAGCAGGTAAGACAGGAATATCCAACGTTTCGGCAGTTAAGCCTTAATCATCAGGGAATGAGTGTTTGTTCAGTAACAGAGGTCTCCCCATCTCTCCAGCTCTCCGGCGGTAGATCAGGGCTAGAGTGGCTGGATGGCATTGCGGTTGCCAGTTCGAACCCGGGCTCCCCCAGAGTTAGTGTTGAAGTGTCTTTGAGCAAGACTCTGTACCCCTAATTGCTCCTGATGTGCTGGTTGGTGCCTTGCATGGTTTCCGCCGCCATCGGTGTAAGAATGTGTGTGTGATGGGTGAATGTAATGCACAATTTATGTAAAGCGCCTTGGATAAAGGTGCTATATATTTTTTTTAATAAATAAACATAAAATACATGTTCAGGTAGGTGACAAAATTGCAACCAATCAGCTATTTATGAGCATATTTTTATAGTGTTCCAGTTCGAATTTTGTCTGCTCATTTCTTTGTGTCATCACTTACAATTCCACTTGTTTAATCTGTGCCCTGACTGCGTTCTCTATCCTGATTGGATACAATTGATATCCCAGTTTCAGTTTTGGTTTCTGAAAATGCATTTTCTGTTTAATAAAAAACTGGAGAGACATGGAGACTCCTGTTACTGAACAAACACTCTATAGCAAAGTACTATATCACACTTTTTAACACTTATTTTAACCAAAGAAAATCACTTACACTACCTTTAAAGCTAACAAAACTAGTGCCATTTGTATTGTTAACCTATTTCTAGATTTTCTACCATATAATGCAACCTTTGTTCAACTTCGACCCCTCCCACAAAAGAAAATCCAATGTGACAGAGGGATCAAAGTTGAACGAAAGTTGCGCTACGTGGATAGAAATAGGTCAACAATTTACACTAGTTTTGAGGATTAATTCATTTTTAATGCATGGCCCCCAGACCCCCACCACTGAACTGAACTACTTAAAATTTAATACAGGACCAGAACAAAACATCTTAAAAAAATGTTTGTAACAATTTAACAACAGAAATCTGGTCTTGGGATCACTGTCACATTAATGTGGATGTTCTTGATGTGAAAAGAATTGAGAATTAGCGACTGGTCTAACATTCCTCCGGTCTCTAGGGATCTTCATGCAGGGTAAAACAGAGGACAGCCTGGGGATGATGTTGGGTGTCAACCATATTGGTCACTTCCTCCTCACCAACCTGCTATTGGAGCGGCTGAAGGAGTGTGGTCCCAGTCGGGTGGTCAACGTGGCATCTGAAGCCCACAACATGGGCAGGATTGATTTCTCTTATCTGAACACTCACAAGGCTCTTGGTGAGGAAGGCAGTTCTTGGATATCCACATTTAAGCTATACGGCCACAGCAAGCTATGTAATCTCCTCTTCACCCACGAGTTGGCTAACAAACTACAGGGCACAGAGGTCACCTGCTACAGCCTCCACCCAGGTCAATTAAACATTATTCTACCTATGTATGAAATGTATTCTACTAACTTAAAGTAATATGACAAGTACAACATATAACATTTTAATGTGTGATATATTTATATCAAACGGATGATAATGCCATATACAAAAAAAAAGCATATTGCACTGCAGTTTAATTTGCTATTTGCAGTTTCACCCTGAAAGCAATGAGTATGGTAAAATGTCTATTTTCATCCATGATGCCCTCTCTGAGGTGGACAAAAGGTCTCGGCCATGAACTTTATGCTGTACTGTAGGTCAGCTCTCTGTCTTATCTGCTGAAAGACTGAGGGCCCCTCAGAGGGAGAGCTGACCTAGCTACAATATAAGATCCATTTTTAAATACACAGGATATGATGGAATTTTCCTTCGTGTTATCTAGGTCAAGGTTTCCCAAACCTTTCAGGCCGTGACCCCCAAAAAGAATCATATTTGGAATGGGGACCGCCCAGTTTGACTCGGTTCCACAGATAAATATTGTGAAAATAGCCACAAGCTTGTCACGTTAGAAATGTGCAGATACTAGATAGTATACACTTACCAATATACCGTAGCGAGAAAACAATGTTGTACATTATGCTAATCATTTGGGGACCCCCAAAAATGTATTGGGGGCCCTCCTGGGGGTCTCGACCCCCAGTTTGGGAACCACTGAGTAATTGTGGCTTACTTCCGCTATGTGTCAGCCAGGTAATCTCAACCCCCCATGATCAGATTTATCCTGCACCTACCAGGCATCATACCAAAGACTGTAAAAATGGGACCCAATGCCTCCCTGCTTGACACTCAGCATCAAGGGTTGGATTGGGGGTAAGTCCCTGTGACATACTAGCGTGATGTCTAGGGGGTGTACTTGTACATCAAGCTGCCTCACGCTACAGAAACAGGAGATAGGCTCCTGCCCTATGAGCCTCATGGCTCGGCAAGGCTACTTACCAGGCACATGAATAACAACACTTGACAACAGCCCAATCACTAGTTCAGGAAGCTAGCTCAAACCAGAAACCCTACTTGCTTTAGGTTATTATTAACATAGCTCTCATTCCTTTTTAGGTGCAATCAAAACTGACATTGCCCGCCACGACACCAGCATATTGGCTATGATAGTTATCAAGCCTATGATGAGCCTTTTCTTCAAGACCCCAATTCAGGGTACCCAGACCACCCTGCACTGTGCACTCCAGGAGGGTATCGAACATCTCAGCGGACGCTACTTCTGTGACTGTGCAGTCAAAGATGTCTTTCGTAGAGCCAGGGATGATGCTGAGGCTAAGAAGCTGTGGGAGATAAGTGAGAGACTGTGTGGACTAGCTTAAAGATTACAGTTTAAGCAATTGATCCAAACCATAGAATTATATTTAAAGACAGCCAGTTCAAACAGAAACACTCACGTCAAAGTAGATTAACCATTTATTGCAATAAATGGAATACAGTTAAACTTGGCATTAAAGGCTCCGCTTTGAGAGATGTTCTCTGAATTTTGTCGAAGCAGCATGCTAAGCAAAATCAGGGAACATTAGCAAAACCATGCCAAACTTTGCACACACACTCCCTGGCTGCCAACGACGAACCTCTGCCCCAAATATTCCTCAACGGCATGTTTGTTCCTCTACAAAATGAAGACAATTGTTGCAAAAAACAAACAAAAAAACATGTTTATATACTCCTAAACATTTTGCCAAACATCACACACGCTCCTATCCTCCTGGTGGAGACCTGTGCCCAGAATGGCACTTTTTCTAGTTATAATCTCTCTCTCTGGGCCACCAGTAGGCCTATGAATGTTTTAAATCGAGCCTTCTTCAGACACTGACGAAGGCTGGATAGCCAAAATGTTGGGAATTTTTTACTCATCTAGTCATGGAGGGCAATATAACTGTAACCTTTTGAAATAAAAAAACAAAACAAAATGCCGTACTACTGCCTGTGTAAGTAATTTTAACCATACAACAACTTTTAAAGTTATAGGCGGGAGGAAATCGACAAAAGTATACTAGAACTTTCAGAGGATAGTTTGTTAAAAATAGAAGAGGGACCACCGCTCATCTGCTGAAAAAAACTTTAGGGAGGTGCTGGAGCCACAAAAGGAATATGAGGGAAAATAAAGGGAAGCTCCGCACACTCAGATCTGCGCACAATCGGTTTATTTCTTTGCAAGCTTTCGGTCTACTGACCTTCTTCAGGCATAGGATAGTTTGTTAACAGAAGGCTGGGTAAGTAAATCCAAGCGGGAAAATATATTCACTCTCTCCTCTCATAACAAATCCATAAAACTGTTTCAGATCAATAGACAGTGTTGTCCTGGGCGTCTGCCAGATGAGAGTTTGTGTAACTGTCCGTTAACAGATACATGTAAAAAAAAATATACACTGAGGATATAAAAATCAGTATATCATCGTACTCTCTCATCGTATTGATACACTGACGGCAAATATTATTATCTCCAGCTCTGTAGTAAACAGAAAATGCATTTTCAGGTTGGGATACCAATTTTATCCAGTGAAGAGAGAGAACCCCTAAAGGATACAGCAGAAAACACATGAAATCGGACCTCACAAAGATGTGAGCAGACAAATTTGGAACAGGAACAGTTCCAGGAAATGAAGCCGATAAAATTGGTACTCTCTCCAGATAGTATGACTAGCAACCTGATATAGTGTGTGTGTGTGTGTGTGTGTGTGTGTGTGTGTGTGTGTGTGTGTGTGTGTGTGTGTGTGTGTATATATATATATATATATATATATATATATGTGTGTTTTGTTTAAAAAAAAGATACTGGTATGCCCTAATGATGGTGCATAGGATGCGGTTACAAAATACTTACTATAATGTCAAATTGTCAACATCACAAATGCACCAAAATGTATGAAACATGATAGAAAGAGGTAAGAGTTCATGTATTTTCATGCTCCAGCGCTTTAGGGTGTCTATTGGGACTCAAAACAAAACAGTGTGTCCTTGTGTCTTCCAAATAACAGCCTGAAACGACCAATTTCAAAATAAACGTTTTCAAAGGGTTGATGACAGTGATTGCAGTGGAAGTTGTTGCATTGGAATACAAACAAGGCCAGATATGATCATAGCTCTGTGACTTGTTCCTGAGGTGTGCTACAGTGCTGCAGTCGCCAGGCAACAACATCGGACAGACATCTTCTCAAGGCCCTGGTCAGTACATAAATCCAGAAGTCTCTTGCTTCCTTGATCTAGTCTGCACTCTGCCCATAATGCACTTTAATATACTGTACGTTAAAATGCATGTTTCAATTGCATGAGTGAAAGATTGCTCTGATTATTTATTTAGGTGAAAATCCAATTAACCCCAAAATGCAATAATGTAATATAGGGACCACTGTCCACCTTTCCAGTTATTCTATGCACTCCCATGTTGTTCCCATGTTAACAAACAGACAAAGCAGCTTATGAGGAATATGCTCTCTTTCCTTTGTTCTATAGCTTCAGCTTTCTGAACTAAGATGTGAGTTTTACAAGTTTCAATAATCAGCCAGAGATTACATAAAAGCCTGCAAAAAAAAAGACTTGTAAAAACTGTTATGTAGCTACGAGTATTGTTTCTCAAAGTGGTCCTTGAGGAGGATCCACAAGGAAAAAGTTTGAGAACCACTGGTCTAGACTCTAGAGAAGAGGGTGTGTGTGTGTGTGTCCATTTTGAAATAGGCCTTGTGAAATTAGAACTCTGGGTATTTCCTTATTGTAAATGATTAGGATAGTCAAATGACCTGTGGTTATGCACAACTTCTACTTCAACATAAGATCTCAGTGGGATGCCTGGTGTCAGCCAGTTAGCACACAGACCATATGCTCCTTGTCAGCCGAAAGACCCAGGATCAAATCCACCCTGTCTTGTCTCGCATGCTTCTCCTCTCTCTCTGTCCTTGGTTTCTTGTCTCTCTGCACTGACCTATCTGACACAAGGCATACAAATGCCAAAATAGATGGTCTTAAGCATATATGTGAGATCTAAGTTTTTCAATATCTAAGATTGGTTTAAAAAAAACAAAAAACACTATAAATAGTTTAAACTCTTTCTTCTCTTAACAGTACAAAGAAACAACATTTTGTCATTTCATTTACGGATGCTGAATCTCTCTATTATTGTTCCTCATGCTGCATGCATTAGTTGTGTTTTAGTGTGCACAACCAGTGCTTTGCATTGCTTTGTGTTTTGTGGAATGCACCTACTGTAGTCCTGAGCACAGTGTTCCCTGTTGATATTTTTGCTGCCTTATTCTCAGCCATTCTTGTCTGTAAATTTTACATAATTATGCAAAGTCTGCCATAGAAAACAATAGAACTGGGATGCATCCAAAAATCTCGGCACTGTGAGAATTTGTATGTGTCCTGCACAAAAGCAAAGGGAACGTCCTACAGACTCAGAAGTTTGTCATTCTTCTTCTTAAAATGTCTAAAGATTCTTTTGACGTCCATAACTGAGTCAAGGTCTGGCATGTGTATGCTTCTTAACTTGCTGAGTATGGGCAGACCTGCATGTACATACTCCTGCCAGCCAGCCCATGTTGGAAGGACAGAGCCAAGATCCTCATTCCACATGAATTCCAATGCTTTCTCCTGGATCACTTTCTTCACCTACGATTTGATTTCAAACAGAAAATGCATTCCGGTCAGGAGGATATCAATTACTTTTATCTAATCAGGAGAGAGAACTCATACAGGATAGGATAAAGTGAAATTGGATGTGATGACACAAAGAAATTAGCAGACAAACCTGGAACTGGAATAGTTGAAGTGTTATTGAACAAACACTCTTTCACCCCAAAGATCAATCTGGTGTTTCCCAGGTGTACCCAAACGTAGTTACAATAGCCAATTTGCGATTTTAAGTCTGACTAAATGATTATTATTTTTGTTAATTGTTTGAGGTTTCTGAAATTCTGCTCTATAGCAATGAATACTATAAAAATATAGAGCTTTAAAAACTTTTTGTTTTAATCTCAAAAGTATAATTCACGTATATTTAATTGGAGTTCTCTGCATAACCTCTCTGTATGTTGCTTCACTTATCTATGGAGATCACATGGCTTGGTCTGCCTCATTAACCATTTGAACCTTCATATACTTCATTGCCCCCGAGGCACTGTAGTTTCCCCTCTTCTTTTTGAGGGGCGCTAAAGCCCCTCCTATATATAGCTTTTGTCCCCACACTGACATTGACAGTGAAAGGAGAAATTAGGTCAAATGTCCGCTAAATCTTGTCCCCACACGTCTCACATTTGCCATTGACAATGAAAGGAGAAATTAGGTCAAATGCCTGCCAAATATGACGTAAAGTTTTTCGTGATATGAACATATGATGTATAATGATAAGAGCGCCCCTCACTTCACACGGGTGTTATTTTCTTCCCTGGTCTGAAACACTTACATTTCAAGGACCCCCATAAGTGTGACTGAGAGTACAAGTAGAACCAAACGACCCCTTAAGTGTTTGGTTCCATTTGTACCATCAGGAACAGTAGGCCTGGCTCAGGGAAGATGCCGCTGCCATGCACCATGGGCAATGTTGGAGGTATGACAGTCCTAGCAGGAAGACCATCCTTCTGTATGAAATAAAGATTAGAAAATAATTTTCAGGACTGTGCCTGACTAGAAAGTAATACTAATACTAATAATAATAGTAATAATAATAATTTTCTATATTGGCAAATAATGGGGACAGAACACCTATAAAACTAAATCCAGGAAGGCCTACTTGAACTACAGTAACTCCAGTGTAAAATATTTTTTTTATATATATTTTTAAGCAAGGCAAACAAAATGATCAAAGAATAAAATTCATATTTGTTCACTGGAAGCCTTCAACTTTTTTTCCTGGGTTGTCTGCATCCCTGGGGGATTATAGATCAAGCAAGTGACTTCCTAGACGTTGTGTTATGTATATCTACCTGTTCCACTAAACTACTAAAGAACACCTGCCGTGTGAGCAAGTAGATTAGAACCATGCAGTGCTTCTTTCTTCTGTTGTAAGTTACAACCTATATACTGTGCAAGGCAAGCACTTTTCTTCTTTATCCGATCCATGCTGGTTTTTGTAGTGTTAGATTTGTAGTGTTCTGAACACGGCAGTTAAATATACTAATAAATTACAAAAATATTATTTAGATCTACAGGCCAAACTCTTTGAAAACACATGAAAACACACACACACACACACACACACACACACACACACACACACACACACACACACACAACAGCTGTCTATATGTATGTATCTCTGACATCATTGATAGGGAGCATTACAAATCTGACAAAGAAAAAGAAAACTAACTACCAGTAAAATGACTTAAACCATGATACAGCTACTATTTCAATGTTTACACCAAATGCAAATTAGGGGAAACAAATGATATGTAATGTACAATGTTAACGGCTTATTGTTGACCATTCAAAAGGTTAACCCATTTAGACCTGTTGCAACCTATACGTTTCAATCCGGGAGCTACCTCTGTGTCTCATGTAGTTGTTGCTGTACATGTACTGTAGCAACATAAACATTATTATTATATATAAATGCTCTATAAAGTCTCTGTGTGTGTACGTCTGTAATCCATGTAACCGCACCAAAGAGGCCTCTGCCCGGGCTCTGGACCGGGCCCCTGCCCACTGTGCCCAGGGTCCATATATGGAGCTGGTCTGTTCTGACATCATTCTGACGTCTGCATAGAATCCATATTTGGGCATGCCTGACAAAGAACTCCATATATGCACCAACGGGCACTGCTCTAGTATCTATAAATGCACCATGTCTCTGTGTGTACGTATGTCTGTAATCCACGTAACTCGAGAACCATTCCTCCCGCCGACACGCGCGTTCCACACCCCCACAGGGAGTGCAGTGCCCGATGTCGAGTCGGTCGAACCCACGGTTGTCCAGAACCGCCACAAAAGGCCTCTGCCCGGGCTCTGGACATGGCGCCTGGCCAGGCTCCATATATGGAGCCTGGCCAGGCTCACAGCTTATTGGGATCTGGGATCTCGGAAGCAAATTCGATGACGGGGCTGTTCCTTTTTTTCAAGATACTTGGTAGATGATTGGATGGGACCGTCTGTCTATCACCGTGTGGGCGTGCAAACACAACCAATCATATTGACGTGTCTATATAGCTTCACATCCGGTTTCGCACATATCCCGCCCTTAGCTCACGCTGATTGGTTAGACCGCGGAGCGGTTCGGTGTTAGCTGAACTCCCTGAGAGATCCCAGATGGTTGCTGTGTTGGGGAACATGGTTACCCAATACCGCCCCCATCTGGCAAAGTCAGGTTAAAGATACCCATGTACCTGTCTAAATACTTATTTAATGTCAATGAAGTTCACACCCACAACACCAGAGGGAGTTCAAGAACCCATATGCAACCCAGAATCGGCCAATTAAGGGACTAAATTAATTTCGCTCCTATGCCACCAAAATGTGGAACGCCCTACTAACAGCCATTAAGACATGCAAATCCCTTGACTCCTTCAAAACCGCTCTCAAAGGGCACCTACAGGTACGGACGGCTGCAATTCGAAACTGGTCCCTGGTAAATCTATATACTGTATTTGTAGTCTCTAAATGTTCAGATGAATTGTAAAAGGTGGACCCTGTTGTAAAAAAGTGTAATGCTTTATCAGTGTGTCGTCCACAGTAACAGTCTTTGTATTGAGTTGCGTGTTTCATGTGAAATGTACCAATTCTGCTAACTGTTACTAAATACTTCAATCAATCAATCAAAAGTCTAAAAGGTCAGCTCCACAATAAGCCAAAGGAAATCGAATAGTCCTAGTCCATGTACAGTGTAGGAAATTATTTTGCTGAATAGACACGAATCACAATTTTCAATAGCCTATAAATAATAGCAAGGTTTAGAAAGAACAGGAAATATGAAAGGAAGAAAGGGGGAAAAAACTATAGAGATGTGTTTGTTATGGATATTTTTTTAAGCATCTGTCTGTCTCTGGTTTTCATGATGGCTTTAATAAAAAGTGCAGTTTAGAAAGAAGAAATGGACAAAACTACAAGAGGTAGCCATGGAGATAATGATACTAATAATAACAAAGTGCATGCTCCAAATGCCTCCCCTCTAAGCTCTCCTACCATCACAATAAAATAAAATAAAACACAAGGGAACAGGGCGACATTATAGACGAGTGGTTAGGGTGCTCTGATCAAGTCCCCAATTTGATTTTAGGAGATCAGATCATAATACCAATTCTGTCATTTAAGGCTATATGAAACAAATACCATCTCAATAAAAGCTATATAGAATACAAAGGGACAAGGACTGAGCACTCTCCCACTTTAACAGTACAGCATGTTTTGGCCAACATGTCTAGGGTGCCAGAACGGGCCAGAAACTCCACTGATCACTAGGATTAAAAGCTGGGTTTCCCACATGGGAAAACAAGCAAATC
This sequence comes from Protomyctophum parallelum, assembly GCF_964188405.1. Taxonomy (NCBI): domain Eukaryota; kingdom Metazoa; phylum Chordata; class Actinopteri; order Myctophiformes; family Myctophidae; genus Protomyctophum; species Protomyctophum parallelum. The sequence continues at coordinate 35,579,242 of NC_139697.1, read as the reverse complement.
ATCAAATGTCGAATCCCCTTTTTGTTGTCCAAACCACATTCATGCCTTCTTGCTTGTGATGCACTTATCCTGACTTATAAAGATTGCTGCCGAAAAATAAACTTAATTTAACCAATCTCATGAACAGAAATATAGCAGTGAAAACCAATATGTTATGTTACTCATTTGTAATACCACAAACTCACGTGTTCTACGCACACAAACATACAGTACTGTACTACTGTACATTCATGCACACATTTCCAAGAGGAATATAAAACTATCTGAATTGTAAATCAGATCCTGTGGATTGCTTTGTTTCCTACATTTTTGCAGAATTGCTAATTAATATGCAAATTAGATAGAGACAGATGCCACTCCTTATCATATTGGCGACAGAGTCAACACAAATTTAACTAGGCATGAATTCTACCTTGAAACATTATGCTTTTTTACTCTCTTTCCTTAAGCCTTAAGAAAAAGGAGGACAATCAGAATAAACTGCATGTTGATATAATTGCTGCATCCCTGGCTGCAAATACACATGCTAATTATTTCCATGAACCTGGTAGAACCTTATTCTTATACAGCCTTATACAGAACAAATGCTCACTATGTGCAGCAGAAGTTTATTTTTCTTACACAACTACAAGTGACACAGAATTTAAAACCAGAAACGTAGAAGCAGTGTTTGTGAAGTTTCCCCATTCTGTATGCATGCTCATTAGACTGCAGTGTGCAGTGCCGGTAACAGGGGAGAAACCCTGGAATTTCTATTTCTTTTTTAGTTTTTTCTTCTTTTTTTAACATGCATATACTGTATGCAGATATTTTTACATCTATCACCGTGTGTTCCAGATGTAGTTATGAATCCTCTGGGTTTGATCTAGTTTGAATGGCAAGTGGCATCGCTCCCTCAGAGAAACAGTTGGGTTCATTATGCAAAATGGAACAACAAAGTGCTACTTCTCTTTGGATTTGCACCCCGGAGCACTTGGTGAAGGTTTCTATTGAATTATATTTCTATTCACCATTTCCAACCTATAACATAAGACTTCTGTCTGAGTTTAGGTATAAACATGAATAGTAGGCCTATGTAAAAATCTTCCAGTATTGTGATGTTTTTGTTTCTATAGTTATTAGTAGTAGGTCGCATTTACTATGAAAACCTGCATCTCCCGTCGGTCCGCCTGTTAGTTAGTCACCCACGCCTATGGTCACGCCTCGTGACATCATGTCTCCATATATGGTCACGCTTCGTGACATCACACCTCTATATATGGTCAAGCCTCGTGACATCTCATGACATCATGGAGACCCTTAGATCTCCATATCTGCATATATGGAGCCGGCCAGCAACTCTACATCTGACCTCAAACCCTTATCCAAATCCATATATGGAGCTGACCTGTTCTGACATTCCATATTATGTTGATCATCCCCCACCCGTCCTTCCTGTTCTGACATACCATATGTTGATCTGGCCAGTACAGAATTCATTCCATATGTTGATCTTTGACCCCCCCATGCCAGACGCCAGCATTCGCCCAGCAGTCTGCCGTTACCCAGGCGGATGCGTGGTTACTGGTTTTATAAATTTGTTTTATTCTATGTTATTTCCAATTTATTGTACTTAAATTCTACAAGCATTGTAGCATCCCGCAACATCCAGACCTCAGGAACGCAGGGGGCGGCCCGTTTCCGGCAAGCCTTCCCACGTCCAAAACAGTGGAGAAATGACAGTTATCGTGTTACAGTTTTCCGTGCTGGGGTGCGTACGGGGACGTGTACACATATATATATACATGTGAGGGTCCCCGGGGGGTCCCCGCAACATCCAGACCCCCAGGAACATGCCCAGGGGGGCGGCCTGTGTTGCAGCTTTCTGTGCTGGAACGCGTATGGGGACACGTACACATACAGTACTGTACATACATAGGGACACACATAGCTCCGTATGGAGCGGAGGCACCTCTCAAGAACCTTAGTCTTTTAGCCTTTGGGCCCTATCTTGTGCCACCCCTTACCAATATCCCTACTTATATGCCATTTTATACTATTTTTTAAAACATTTTAAAATAGTTCAACTATGATCTACATCGACACGTTGTTGAGCTTGTAGATAGGATGGATCGTTAAGTGGTGGTGCAATATATAGCCCTAAGTCAGTGTTCATTTTTACAGGAAATTCTGATGTAGTCGTCTATTGAACACACCATTTAGTTTTAGTTCTATTCAGTCATCTGAAATTGTTTAGTCTTAGTCTAGTCTATTAGTCGACGGAATATCAAAAACCTTAGTCTTGTAGTCTTTTTGTCTTATTCTTATAGTCAACTAAATTAAAACTGTTTCCGTCTCTATTCTGCTGGATGTAATGAGTAGGCCCTACTAGTTTCCTGTGACCGTTTAGTTTTGAATAATAATTTGTGTTGTGATGTGTGATGATGTTCTTTTCCTATTTATTGGTAACTCAACACCATTGTAAATAAGGTTTCATACCTCAATCAATGTGCTCCTACAGTAAGTATCAATAGCGGTTGGTTGATTGATTGATTGCACCCCCCTTCTCACTTATCTGGAAGGGGGGGGGGGGGGGGGTGAAGAGAAGACTGCACGTCAATGTTTCTTTGCAGACACCAAAGCAGAAACATTAAATGTACACAGACTTTCCAGAAATTGAACCAGTGATGGCTGGACATGAAAAGAACATAGGCTGTTTTTAGCCCAAGGGGTGTTTTCTGTGCAAAACTAATGCTTGGAATGGATTCAGAATCATAAAAACTCCCTAGTTTGACATGTCACATGCTAGTTAAAGCATAATGAAAAATGTCCCTTATGTCAATGTATGGTCACACATAAACCCCTATAAAAAATTGCTCAATGCTGAAAGCCGGTCAGCAAGTGGAATCATGAATCTATGTATATAGACAATATTTTAGGCCAATAAAAATACCATATACCAAATTTCCCACTTTAACAAAAGAAGGCTGTTTCCTGCCGGACTACAAGACAGTATTTCTAAATCAAGAATAGAATATTGACATAGAACAAGCAGAATAAATCAAATCAATATCTGTGAAAGAAAGCAAAGAGCTTGATACTAAATGTGCACCCCATCAATATGCTCCAAATAAATACTAGAGAGATTGCATGCTCTGCAAAGCTTTTGTCTATGTCTGTTACTCAGTTGTTATCCACTGATTCACATTGAGATACAATGGGAATCGTACCAGTCAAACACTCCTGAATGACTCATCCTTAGTCTTAGGGGGAAACCTTAATGGAATTAATTTTCAGTGGGAACTTGGCATGTTTCTGCAGGCATTTGTGGCTGTGTGGAACCCGACAGACCTGTATAAATTGCGTCATAAATCAGAAACAAGGTAAGCATAACTGTCCTGCTGTGAGATTAATTTCAGCTCCCACTCCACTCTGACACTGACTACTCAGTGAGAATTCAACTTCTAGCTAAATGATCCATTTGCCTAGAATTGCAGAGTGAGAGGCTGTATGATTCCTTTTACCAATAAATGCTTATACATCCACCATTTTATAGGTCGAGTCGAGTAATCCACCCTAAATCCTGAGATTTAGGAAATTGCAACAGTCACATGCTGTCTAAATATGATGTAGGCCTACTGTGGTATAGCTAACCATCATGACATGAATGAATATCTTATTTTCACAACAAGAACATCCCCATCAACCTGACTGATACTTTCAATAAATTATAAAAAAATATATTTTGGTTAAAAATTCATAGTTTTTAGCTGGCATGCCTTCTAAAGAGTTAATGAACTATCCATCTGCTGTCATCCAGGAATCCACAACACTGAAGCTTTACACTTAAGTGATGAAGTTCACTGAGTGAAGTTCCGGCATTGGTCTGCCGGTTGGACTGAACTAGCCAATCGCATAGCAATCGTCGCTATACAAGCTATGTATACTATGCTTGGTTGGCCTAACAGCTAACTAGTTAATCACAGATCATTCGATCCTCCAGGCTAAGGGATGTAGTGAGAGTGTTTAATATGTCTATGGGCTCTGGCTTGGCTTAATTGTGACCGTAGGTCGCAGATTAATATGAAAAGCTGCATAATCTGTCAGTCCCGTCGGTCACGCCACTATATATGGCCGTCAGTCCATCACGCCTCGTGACACACTCCATATATGAAGACCACAATACCATAGCCATACATGGAGAAGATCTGAATATATGGCGCTGGCCAGCAACTCTACATCTGACCTCAAACCCTTAGATCTCCATATATGGAGCTGACCTGTTCTGACATTCCATAATGTTGATCCCTCCCCACCCGTCCTTCCTCTTTGATTTCTCCTTTTTGACTGATACCTGTCCAGTCAAACTCTAGACGCCCTTTAGGGCGAGGTCGCTTCTCGCTCTCAGGACATCTTACTGGTAGTTTTCCTGTAATGCAGCTTTGTATATGTTTTATACTTTTCCCCTTCCTAGAAATATAATAAGAGTCAAAAGAATACAATATCAAAATGTCTCAAGACAATGTACCTAAGTACAGTACTAAATTAGAAATGCACTCTGTCGAGGTGCCAACTTGCAACTTGCACACAAGTAGGCCAGACATGGCCTACTTGTGCGCAAGCAGAGCGCGCAAGTACTGCTACTAACTAATATCTATTACAATTTACAACTGCTGTTCTAAATCCTTTAGACCCGTTATTGACCTTATACCATTAACAACCTAGAAACGTAGTTTAGTCACCATCAACAGCCAATAAGGGATCACCATTCTTACCCCGTCATACATACATACGTACGTCATCAAGAATGGTGGTCCCATACATACCCAGCCGACACCAACATACTTGCCAAGCCGATCGCAGTACCGTTTACCCTCCCAACATTGAAACCTATTACGTCAACAACAAAAACCAATAAGGGACCACCGAGGACACGCCTACATACCCAACCGACCGCAGTACGATCGCAGTGCACCGATCACAGTATACCTTTTACCCACCCAACATTGAAACATATCTTAATTACGTCACCATCAACAGCCAATTAGCTGTTTAAGTGCCAGGGACGTAATCCCGTAACCCCGACGTCTTTGCAATGAGTGCCAAAGACGACAAGACGTAATTTTAAACGCCCTCTCTTTTTTTATAATGGGAGAATTGGCACTCAGAGCCTAAACTGGTGACCACCAGGTGGCACTGAAGGAGCTTAGAGACCACCGAGGACAGGCCTACATACCATACATACGCAGCCGACCACAGTACTTGTGCGCTCTTGCGCAAATAATACATTTACTTAATCTATTCACTTAATCTATTCTACAGCATGAGTGTGAATTTAATCACATAAGAGTGACGAGACTGTGGATCAGTGTGACACCTGCAGTTGCACAGGACTAGAGCTGTAACACTGGTGAACGTCTCTGGGTCATTTACTTTCCTCTCGTCCTCTGTGTGACAAGTGAGAGAGATGCGTCACCACTCCTTAACCAGTTCAGACAGTGCCTTCATCAATCTCAGCAACAATGGTATAAGGCAGAATAACAGTAGTTAGTACCATTAGTCATCATCATACTATAATTAACCAAATGTCTGAGTGTCTGTGTGTGTGTGTCTGTCTGTGTGTGTGTCTGTCTGTCAGAAACATTGCCGTAACTCCTTAATGCCTGCACCAATCACTCCCACTTTTCACACAGGCATTGACCATATGAATATGGAGGGCGTAACGAAGCCCTTTTTTCCATTTGACACATTAATGATTATTAATTAATTAATTAGTCAATTACAAACGCACCCAGGCGCAGTACCCTTCACGGCCACAAATATCTCACAACAGGTAAGGACTAGTACTCATAATTGTATAGAAGCACACCCCATAAATACAATAGACTTGGAAAGTTTTACAGGGAATTCTGTTTCATCCGAGGGAATGTTGAATTGCAAGAGCCATGTATCGGATATTCGGATTTGTTGTACAACGTAAAACCAAAAACTGAATGAATAGGGTAAAAAATAAAATACATTAAAGTGTTTATCTTACAACTGAGATGTTTTTCTCCTTCCCTTCCCTTTGTCTTATAGCTAAGAATCTCTCATGTCACGTCTTCCTCGAAGCTGTGACCATTCTGCTTGTCGTTGCTACGCAACAAACTTGGAGTAACAAGAATCATTATGGAATGAGCCATTCATTTAAAACGATACTTTCAGGGAGGCATTTTTAAACCCGTAGACATGACCTCACTTGTAAAAAAACCTGACGTTTTGTCCATTGTCCATTTTATGTGGACATCGCTTTCTTAATTGCCATTTCATAGGATTTCAGTTCTAGAGGCCTTTGCTACCTCCTCTATCTGATGTTGGCATGCATGTGGTTATAATGACAGCCAATGATAAGCTGTTGTCAGACCCACAACGCGTATATACTTCCTGGTCCCCTGTGTCCACCTCCACACCCCGGCTCTTGACCCCATGTGACCCATGAAGCAATCCAATTCCATTTCCCTCTGCCAGCTGCCCTGACTGATTACTCTGAGTGACTCCATTCATCGGAAGGAGTGGGGGGTCTAGAGGGGGCCTGCTAAGTATGTGTGTGAGTGAGTGAGTTGGTGTTTGTTTGCCAGTGAATTGTGTATGCGAATGCGAGTGCTATAGAGAGTGTCTGACTGAGTCTGTGTGTGTGTGTGTGTGTGTGTGTGTGTGTGTGTGTGTGTGTGTGTGTGTGTGTGTGTGTGTGTGTGTGTGTGTGTGTGTGTGTGTGTGTGTGTGTGTGTGCGCGTGGGTGCGTGCGTGCGAGTAATGTTTTATTACAAGTTTGATTTTGTGTCTGCAAGATCCCCCTGGCAAAACAAACTCGGGAACCAATTAGGCAGATGCAGTGTCAAGGTCCCTTTACATGACTAATAGGCTAATCAACAATAGAGAAGCAGTACTCTTGAAGCCTTAAGCCTAATTTAGGCCTTTCTCCATTGAAACAGCAAACGTTTACTGATTTGAGTGCAGTTTGCAGGTTCTCCTCTGTATGACCAATCAACTAACTAAAATTACCAGGAAAGATGCACAGTGAAATCCTGAGTGTTCATTTAACTCGGAGAGCTCCAGACAAATGGTTATATTTGTATGCTCTCTGAGTTAAATGAACACTCAGAGGTTTTAATGTGCCCCTAGAGGTGAATTACTCTCTCAGGCCTGAATTACTCTATCTCTCTCTCTCTCTCTCTCTCTCTCTCCGCCCCTCTCTCCTACTTTGTGTGCACAACCCGACCGCATGTATGTGCCACTAAATTCGCTTTCCGTTTGTGCATTCGCATTCGCTTTTCCGTTTGTGCATTCATCGAAGATAGTGATTTCTTTGCAATTGCCTTCCCCGCATGTTATTACTATGTGTACTACCATGGTCAGATACACATATCAACAATACAATTATAGGGTTTTATAATGTCACAATTCCAAACAAAATTGTTCTACATAGACCATGCAGTTTCCATTTAAACAATATACTCAGTGTCATATACATTTTATGACAAGAAACTGAACTTTGAAAGGTAAACGGCCAGGCCAAAGCCACAGAACAGATGTGTACTATTGTCTTCAATATCTACAATGTAGACAGATTTCAACAAGAACTGAACCAAGAAATAGTCCAGAAACGTAGCAGCAGTTTCAGTATCAATAAGACACCATCGGTGGGATTTTCATGAGATTTCGAGTCTGTATGTGTAGAGAGATTTCTGAGTCCATATGTGCAGGGCTGCCAACATTGGACTGTGAGAATCCATGAGGTATTTGGGGGGGTCCTCCCTCAGCAACTTTTTAACAGAGTAGATGTAATGTCCTGTGTTCTGGTGAATTTGGGGAGTTTGATACTTTGTTTTATCAGGCTTGCTTTACTATAGCATTGGAAAATGATGGGTACATATTCAGCCATTAATACACAAAAAGTAGGCCTACATAAATTGATTTGATGACTGAAGCGATGTAAGACCCATCTTTAATAATAACCATTCATTATTTAAGTGAACTCTGTATGATTGCATAAACGTTTTCACATGTAGATGTAAGCTGACTGAATGGTGAATATTGGGAGTTTGATACTAAATCCAGGAGAAATCCAGGGGACATGGCAATGATGATCGTAGAGTTGGCAACCCTGTCTAATATATGTACACTACAGTATGTGTGCTCTGCTCTCTTAACTTAGCACTTCCAAATCCTCGTCGACTATAGACACATGTGAGGAGGATTCTCGAGTCGGACTGGAGCCTACTCTTAAGTTGATCGAGCCATATAATTTTGCTGAATGTTTGGAATAGGCAAAAACTCTTCTCCTGATCATCTCCTCTTTCCACATGGAGATCATAAGCAGGGTGGAGAGAAACACGCCTCCGAGGGTGAGCAGACATAGTCCGGCTATGACACATCGGTCCAAATGGGCCCCCAACCTCGCTTTCTCCCGCTCCAATCTCTCCATTTCCCGGGCCGAGACACTGTCAGGGTTCACTTCCACGTCCCTCGGGACAGTGTAGGATATTACGACCAAGGAAATGCCAGTCACTAGGCAAGTAACAGCGATGATGAAACCGTAATCCACTGATTTCCCTGAGCCCTCGGACGGGAGCTCATCGTCGGACAACATAGAAAGTTCCGCGATGTCGTCCTCCTCCTCGTGGAGTTCGGTCGAGGAGCTGTTACAGGGATTCTGTGGACTTGGATGGTCCTGATGGCAGACTGTTGAGTGGCTCTGATCACTGTCGTCTTGGCACAGTGTTGGTGTTGAATGGACCTCCTGATCAATGACGAATTGACAGGTGAAGGATGTTTCTACTTCGTCATGTAGTCGCTGGCTGTGTGTTGTTGCCGTGCCAGCAGAAGGCTGCCATGGTCCCGGGGTCGCTGTCCATGGTGCTGAGTGCTCGCACGCTGGTGCTCCGCTCTCACAGCGCCGCTCCTTCTCGGCGGAATAACTAATTTCTTTGATACTTTGGTAATTTGAAACTGCCGTAACATCATTCTGAGCTGGTCGATTTCTTGGTTGATCGAAGTAAATAAGCTCTAGATTAGCCATTTGTATATGGGCTGCGGGGTTGCCCTATATTATCAATCATCCCTATACGTCCGTCCCTGTCAATGAAACGGATGAAAACAATTACGCTCAAACTTCGTGTTAACCTGCAGTAAACACCAATTACTTTTAGCTATATTATTTTTGATTGATTTTCTACAAAGCTGCAATGTATAGAAGCATCTCTGTGACTTTGCACAAACAACATGCAGACACACCAATCAAATCCAGGCATAGCCTATGCTATACTGCAGCTTTCTAGGGTGCAACACAAACATTAAATATCGACTTCAATGTAATTGAATCTGCATGACTTCAAAGCGAAGACCACGTTAACTTAACATTTTGAAACAGCTTTTTTGGAAACCACGCGTTTCCAAAAAACTAATTTGTCATTTTTCATTTGTCAGCTGGCTATATTGCACGAAAGATTAAATATGGCGGAAAATAAATGTTGATACAGTTCTGCACTTAACAGGTTATTAAATGATAAACATGTAATGCCTACCTTTTCTCTGCGTGTGGGTTGCTTTCATCCCCGGCTTGTCTTC
>NC_139697.1:35482157-35564657 GCF_964188405.1 Protomyctophum parallelum | reverse complement strand
TGTTAAACAGCAATGGTGAGAGGAAAGACCCCTCTGCATGGCACCTCGATTCTCAATCTTCTCTGTCTGCTTCGCGGCCAGCGTGGTTCCAAAGGATGAAGCTGGTGACCTATGTCTGATGAAAGCTATGTAGGCCTATATGTATACTGTATCACTTAGATAGAATTTTTATTCTTTGGCTTTTCCAAGCATAGTATGAGCTGTTTCTGCTGTTGAAAGTGACAATGTGTACTGTATGTTGTTGTTTTTTTTAAATGAAGTTGTAATTTTTTATTATTTGATTGTAAAGCACTTTGGTACAACTTGTTGTTATTTAAATGTGCTATAGAAATAAAGATGGTATGGTATGGTACTGTATATGTGGAAAGACAAATTGGCACCGTAGTATTAAATAAGAAACCTCCATACAACAATAAATACTATCATAAATAATAATGTCTCCAAGATAACATGATACTAATATGCATAATTTGTTCTCTTTCTCCAATCTGAGAACCCATCTCTTTCTCAGTTTGTTATACATGTTTTGGTAATTCTAATGTTTCTCCATAGGGTGGCAGTAAAACTCTTTCTTTCAGGCGTGAGTGAAAACAACCGAAACGTTGTATTGTATCAAAGAAGACTAATATAATAGGCGCCATGCAGTCCTTGTGACCGGCAACAAAATTAATTTGCATTCATAAACCCCAGTCTTATATAAAAGATTCCAGAAATTAGAATGTTTATACATTCTCAGTAGCAGGTGTGTGTGTGTGTGTGTGTGTGTGTGTGTGTGTGTGTGTGTGTGTGTGTGTGTGTGTGTGTGTGTGTGTGTGTGTGTGTGTGTGTGTGTGTGCGCGCGCGCGCGCGCGCGCGCGTGTTAGTGTTATACATGTATGTGGCTATCTTACTCTAAAAATATATAGATATTCGTAAATTGTATAACCACACGTCACACCGACCGATCCCGATTCCCGCTGCTTAAAACAAGGCTTATAGGCAGTATGGCCTTGTAGAGATCAGATTGCTGCTGAACTGCTATAAATTAGGCACGGTCGGGTCAGGACGGAGTTATATAAAGATATGACTTTGCCAAATGGAACACTGACTTCCTCACATAGTCAAGTCCTCACACATATTCTTTATTACAGAAGGATGCCGAAGAAAGGCGTTATTGTTATGTAATCCCCTGAAGCTTTGATCCACTTGCCACTCGGAAAGGACTGCTATGGCAACTTACACGAGAGACCACAAGTCTAATGTTGGAAATGATCATGACCATTTTCATCAGTTTATTTTAAACGTGCACAGTTGGTGAGGGGGAGAGAGATATGTGGGCTACTCAACCTCCGCACAGTCCGCAGTGTGTTATTAGAGAACAGTCGAATCACGACTGGAGCTATAGGCCTACTGTATATAGGGACAGCTTGACAGTTAATCGCTTTAACCCTGGTTTCTCTTATTTCATTTTGGGCATGTGGCCTGCTGTAGTTAAAATCAAAACGTCACAAATGGTCACATTATTTTTAGGTTCATAAAGGTCCGTAAAAGACAAATTGTCTCGCTGTCTTGTGAGAAATGTTTATATGACGTCCCCAAGTTGCCAACTCTATATCACAGGTGACACGTATACCTGAGTCAACGGGCTAATCTCTATAGCCTACATTGAGAATAAAATGAATTCATTAAAACAAAGACGTCAGTCTAGCCTATACTGTCTTCTATTTCAATTCTATACATTCTAATTTAATCTAATTTAATTCTGCATTCACCTTGTTGATCAAATATTCCCTGCTTTTAGTGAGATTGCTGTCCGGCAAATATAGGCATATACGATTGATAAAAACACCGACATTTATTTAGGTTTATGTCCCCAAAGCACTCGACAAGAAATACTGACGTCCCATAATTGTCCGTATATGAAAGTTTTATTAAGTTCATAATGAATTGTATTGTATTTATTTTTACTGGCAGAGCTGTGTCACTTATTTTGCCTCTTCTCTCGGCCAGTTCACACTTATAAAATTGACTTCAGTCTCAAGATGTTTTTTACTGGTTAAATAAAGGTTAAATAAATAAATAAAAATTGTGTGGAAGTGCTCTGTGGGTTAAAATGATTGCATCGTGCATGCCCATGGCCACTGCTATACTAAACCTGTAAAGATGAGCCTAAAATAAATAATAAATGAATCCCAATGGGCTGAAATCACGCCTGGCATGTCAAATTTTAAGCGATGTTTTCCTTTAATTCATATAGTTCAAAGGTAGAATGGACAACGTTCTGGTATAAGAAAAGAAAATATAGGCTATGTGCAACTTTTTTTCCTGCGCCATATGCAACTTAAAAACAGTCCAAACAAATCAGGTTCTTTCAACAAACTGCATGTGTCGGATGAGCTTGCCCTGCACGGACGCCTCTTATTGCATGCGTAATAACGCATGCGTAATGAGCGGTTCTGGGAAGACACGGTTCCAAAAATCCGTCACTTTTCCATTCACATCTAGTCTATTCTGAGAAAAACACGCACGGCAAGACATATGCACAGTGCACACACGTCGCTTCCACATGAGCAAGATGGACCTGGGCGGATATAGGCGACGTATCACCTTTTACGCAACATGACAATGATATTAAAGGATATTAATTATTGGTGTGCGGCGATATTTGGCATTCGTAGTCAATTTAATGCACAGTAAAGGTCTCGGTCTCGAGGTCTTTGGTAAGGCCACATTGTTTGCGCAGCTGATTCCGCGCGTAAAACTCGGATCATTGGAAGGCTCACCATAAAGTCACTGCTCTCTCTCTCGCGCACCATTTTCGGACGGATTAAAATGGAAAACTTTACCGAAATCCAAGAAGTGAACAATACTTTTGGGACTTGGATTGAGCACAGCATTCAATACAAGGTGGTAAGCAGTTTATTGGTTTTTGCGATATGCGCCTTTGGGCTCATTGGTAACGTTATGGTCATCTTAGTGGTTCTGACCACGAAACATATGAGGACACCCACTAACTGCTACCTGGTGAGTTTGGCGGTGGCCGATCTGATGGTACTGACATCGGCTGGTTTACCGTGTATAACCGACAGCATCTTTGAATCGTGGGTATTCGGACATTATGGGTGTCTTTGTATCACCTACTTTCAGTACCTTGGAATCAATGCGTCGTCTTGCTCCATAACCGCTTTCACCATAGAAAGATATATCGCTATTTGCCACCCCATAAAAGCTCAGTTTTTGTGTACTCTATCCCGAGCAAAGAAGATAATCTTGTGTGTGTGGGCTTTCACCTCCATCTACTGCATCATGTGGTTCTACCTCTCAAGTGTTCAAGAGCTCAAATATGACAACGTAACCATCCTGATCTGTGGCTACAAAGTTTCAAGAAGATCCTATTTACCAATTTACTTTATTGATTTTGGCATCTTTTTTGTTTTGCCACTTCTGCTCTCTGCAATCTTGTATGGACTCATTGCAAGAATCCTCTTCCTGAACCCGTTGCCATCCGACCATAAGAATAACAATGGACACTGTAAGAACTCCCGCCACTCTACCTCAACTGCCACCTCCCGCAGACAGGTGCGTTACGCATGCGCCAAATGATAATCATAATCACAAAATATTTCGCACAATTCACAAATATTTACACATTGGTGTTTGTGTGTCTGTGTGTGACACACACACACACCTATATCCATTTTTCTCAGAAAAAAAAAAAAACGTCCAGCTCAATTGGAGTTAGGAGGTTTGTGTCACTGTCAAAGCAAAAAAGATGGATAAACGGGTTGTTATAGATGCGGTTTGGCAGATAGTTTGAGGATCCAATGGAGTTAGGAAGTTTTCCCAGAGCACTTTTTAATACTTTCCATTGGTTAAATATGTTAACCAACACACAGACAAAATCATGAACCTAAAAAAATGGAGTTAGGTGGTTTCTTCCAGACAGCAACAAATTATTATTCTATATTGTATAGTGCCATTTTAAATATAGAGCCCTTAAGACCATGTGATGTAAAATTGTGTGGTTGTGTATACTCAGAGATTATATGTTGTTACTAGTTTATTTTGACATTTTTACTATGACAGCTCATATACTGTAACTATTTTCGCTCTTCCACCTGGGGCCTGCTATAGGTGACCAAGATGCTAGCGGTGGTGGTGATTCTGTTCGCCATGCTGTGGATGCCCTACCGCACCTTAGTAGTGGTCAACTCCTTCTTGGAGAGGGCCTACGTGGACACCTGGTTTGTGTTTTTCTGTCGGAGCTGCATCTACCTCAACAGCGCCATAAACCCGCTCATCTACAATGCCATGTCGCAGAAGTTCCGTGCAGCGTTCCGCAAGATCTGCCGCTGCGCACAGAAGCGCTCCCAGAGGCCCGCAGCACACAGCGTGGCACTGACCTCCAGTGTTGCCAAGGATACGTCTGTGATAGAGAGCACCGATCATTTCACTACGGAGATGGAGGAGCTCACGGTAACAGAAGACCTACTGCCCGAGAAGACCATTATGCACAAAGAAAACACCTGTAGGCTGTAGCTATGACAAAGTGCCATTCAGTGATGCCTGAGCATCTGCAAGGGGAATTCAGGTCAGGTCTGTTAAGGCCATGAAACAACAGTGGTTATGAGTGAAGTAGTGAACTATACTGTGAATTGAAGAGTTCTTCTGAACTGTGCAGGTGGAATGCCAGCTAAATGGTCCCAGTTAGCCCCATCTATGACCCCCCCCTTTCGTTGGGGCTAATTCCCATCCAGCTGTGCTGTCCTTCCAAAAAAAGCCTACTGCTACTGATGCATCACATGGAAATGTTGTTGCTGAGTCACAATGGCAAGCATCGCTCTTTGTCAATAACAATGCATTTAAACACATTATCTGTATGCACAGATATAGGGCACAGTGTGTTGACGAATTTGGTATTTTGCCTGAAAAGCATCAATAAGACATTGCATATGAGTAGAAAGAAAAATGCAGATGTGCACGGATGCATCATTAAAGCTAAATAAAAATGATTGGTTGTCATTTGCCCTAACAAAGAACAGTTTGTCAGGCAGGCGTATATTTGTGTGAACAGAAAGTGTTGAGGCAAAGCTGAATCCAGTGAAATTGTCCTCTGTGAAGGAGATGCAAAAGTAAAATTGAAATTTGTGCTGTGCATGCTCTGGAAACAATGTAACTGTACGTGAAAACTAACTGAAAGCTTAATTGGTTGCTTAATGTTACAATGGCTGCGTCTCAGTTCCTTAAATGATTTTTTCCCCCTCACTTGTGTTCTATTTTCTTTGCGCTTTAGAGACGTACATATCTAATCTGTTTTGCAAGAAGACGCAACTGAATTTCATATAAAGGTGACAGAGGATGATATAACCCACTACAGTATAAAGGTTATACTGTATATAATGCAATGTGACAAACCATGAGTTCCCCCAAATCACTCAAAGTATTGTAGCTACCTCCATCTTGTGAGATGAGAAATGTGAGTAATTTGGTAGTGGTGATTTTGGCTGGTCAGTGAACTATGTGTTTGAACTATACATGTATCAGAGCATCGTTTTGTGCTTGTCCGCTTATTAGTCGTGCACAATTTACTGTGACGTGAATGAGGCGGTAGAACGTGGCTACATAAAGATGCTATTATGTTTATATTTATGCTGTTTTTTTAGGGGATTTATTGCCAGATCAATGGCTACACATGACCAGCAACCTACCACACATAATTGGGTCATAATTGTGAGGTGGCCATAAACAAGATAAGATACATCTCTGGTGCCTGATTATGCCTGATTTATACCGGTGTACTAGTGACTTGTGATGAAAATAGCAGATCTACAAGCTCACAATGCTTCATGCTTTCAAGACACCTGTGCGCTTGTACATCTGCTATTTTGGCATGTGACAAGTAGGCCTATAAATCAGGCTTCAGCAAACTGTACTCTGCCAGGGTTTCACAGAAACGTAATTATTTTCATTCAACACTGTAAAATCCTGTGCGTTAAAAACAACAACACTGAGGATTTTACTGTGCAAGATTGTACCATTGTACAACTTGAGTAATGAGTTGTGTCATAGATTATCGGTCTACATTTAAAAGAAAAAAGGTAATGGTAAATGTTTTGTGTCATGTGCAATAGATAGGTCGATGTTTGTATATTTTTTACCTGCAGCTGCTGTTTTGCCCATGGAAAAAGAAAAGAAAACGTTATTTTGTGAGTACTCTTGGTGACATAGTCTTACTTTTAAACATATTTTACTGGTCTACATGCATGTTTTTGATTGATATTTAGACAGTATTGAGTGAGTTGTGAATTTGTTATTATGACTCAAATAAAGGTTTTTAAAAACTGCAATGGCCTGCAATTTTCACATTTTTATTAGCAAAAATGTGCACTGTCAAAAATGACAATGCATAGTGTAGCAAATATTAGCAAACATTCCCAATAGAAATCTCATGAAGGTATAAAAAAAAAAAACACATATGCTTTTGAAAATAATTACCGGTATGCATTCTTTGTATGAAATACAGAAATAAAGCTGTTTCACATTCTTCATTACACTATACCTGATCCATTCCATTTAGATTGGCTTTTTGTTTCCTAATTACTCCCCATCGACCGCACATGCCTAGCTGGACTGTCATGTAACAAATGTCAAACCAAATGGCAGAGGGCAAAAAAGAGAAAGGACACATCTCATGTACCTTAAATTAAATATGGTACATTTGACATTCTGGGGGTATAGAAACACACACTGACTTGAATGTACATAGAAACACATGTACATGTATATAAATAGCAATTTCCTATGAGATTAGATATAGCACAGGAGGAAGAAAGCCAATGCAATATGATAAAGTCAAGTTGACCTTAAAAAGATCAGCCTCTCAGTGCCCTTCAGTCAATGCTGGTGGCTCATATGACGTTCTTATTAAGTTACTGCATACAGTCCAGATTATCACAATGCATTCGTAATGTACCGGTAGTCATTTTTTCTTTACAATGCAAACGTAAGGTAGCAGAAGCAGACTGAGGCTTATACAATTCAAATGATGTGACCGTGCCAAGAATTCTCTGCCATTTTCATTGCAACCATATTATTCTTAACATTACTTAGATACATTAATTAGAATAGACTATACTCACTCTCACGCACACACATAGTTTCTCACAAGCACACCCACACACAATGAATAGGGCATGCCATACATTATGGGGGCTTGGCTGAGGAGCTTGGTGGCTAGTACTGCTACAAAGGACTGACCAAAATGAAAGTGCTCGTCATCTGCACTAGTTCATCATAGAAAGGGTGGGAGAGGTCCTATAGGTTCATCAGGATAGTGATCCTCCTCATCCTCCCCTCTGCAACAACCTCTAGATTGTCACCCACTGGAACTAGCCATCTCACCAGTATGTTCAGTTTGTTAGTTGATGTCACAGTCTCATCACAGACATGAGAATAGGACACTGGCTTCTACTGTCTGGTAGAACATCTAGCAGCCTGTTGCACACATTGAAGGACCTGAGCTTATCTGCCTCTAGAGGGACTCCCTCAGATGAGTCCAGTTCTTTATGTGTAGGCTATTCCCAGGAACAGCATCCAGCATCTGACAAATGACCAAGCTGTGGTTTAAGTGTCCTTGATAATCTATTTTGGCTATACACACCTGCCGTATATACTATATGTAAATTAGCTGGTATTTACTATGTAAATGTGATTGTCACATTAGTCCAACAGCAGTGCTCATGCTGCATGCAAATCAAATAACTTCTCCTATAGAATTTACTTGGACTAAGTGTTTTCACTATTCACTATAAATGTAGCTAAAGATTGTGAATACATATCACTTTCATAAACTCTGTCAGGTAGTCTAGGTAGTGTCTAATTTAATTCCAGTAATACAAATGTCTACAGAAGACCTTGGAGTGTAAATAATGGTGTACAACATAGCCTTCGCTTCCTGTATCTATGCTGAATATCATTCTTCTCTTAACTCAGCTCTGAGATGTGAAAATTGGCTGAAACACAACAGATAGACAGGCAGGCAGGTAGGTCGACAGACTCACTGACAGATGGGTGGCACTCAGCAAAAAGGTTCGATTGGGGAAAGTCCCTGCGACATACTAGCGTCAGCCTCCCCACACTCATTTCTGTGTGTTGCCACTGCTGTTGTACCCCTAACTCAGGGGTTCTCAATGTTTTTGGCCGGGGACCCCCAGAAATGAATGCACACACACACACACACTTTTATTCGGGTGTGCTCGAATAGCACACCTTTCTACTTAGCTTATGAGGTGAGATGTCTTCACAAGACTTTCCGTGTTTCCTTACAGCTATGATCTTGTGTCATCCCTGTTTTTATCCCTTCGCCTTTAATGTTTTATCACCATGCAAATAATCTAAACTGAACGTCACAGGTATAATCAGCCATCGATTTCCTTCTCCCTGCCTACTATAAAGTTCATCTGACAGGATGCCATGTCAGAAACAGGCCTATTTAGCCTGTATAATAAAGATTGCTTATCAAAAAACAAATAGATAAAGAGCACAGCCACAAGTAAATTATACTTATCGTTCGAGGGTGTCAGATGCCAAAAATAGCAGATCTACAAGACCCGTTGAGATTATAGATCTGCTATTTTTGTCTTGACTTGACTGTACTGCTTTTATTCATCTATATTTGAACTCTTAGCAACCCTACCAACATATACAGTACATGCCTGTATAAGTCAATACGTGTTTTCTGATGAGCGTTAATGGCACAGCTGTTGTACTGTTCTGGTGTGTTCTGTGATACAGTGCTATCGATCTTTGTTCAGCCGGTTGACAGCAAAGGCCACTGAGGTTCTGTTCCACATATAGATAACATAGGACACACACGCATGCACACACCCACAAATGACAATGTGTTGCACCATAATAAGCACTTTCAACCTGACATCCCGGTATTTAGCCTAGGGCATGTCATTATTAGGAAGATCTTTTTTATTTTTATGTCTGAATTTCCCACATTCCCACATTTCAGCATCACATCACTTGTGAGCTTACAAGTGATGTGATGCAAGCTTGGAGTTGCAAAGTATACAGTAAGTTAAGTGGTTAAACACATGCACCCAATACTTCATCAATCGGGGTCCCCCCTACACCAAAGCTCTTTATCGAAATTAGATGATCGACAATTTTCACTGAATTTTTCCCCAGAATAAGGAAGCTAGTTCAAGTGTTATGATATTCCCCAGCCACGTTTCTCCCTACATATCTGTCCTCAAGGTAAATAATAACTCTTGCTCTGTAGATATGGAATGCTGAGGGCTCAATAGCCTAATGGCTGTTTTCTTATTCCAACTCGGTCGGAGGTGAAGTGCCAACCCGTCTGAAATTATACGCTTCATTTCAATTATGCAGCCCAAATGAGCAAAAGCCTGCATGGGAGATGCATCACCTCGACTGTTATGAGGCTCTAGTTCCTGACAATAAAGTATCTAAGCTATTAGTTACAGTGAGTGTAATCAATCTCTGGCAGCTCATTTCTCCAATGTGTCATTTATTTATTTACTAGAATGTATTTGCTATGAATAAATATAGAAAGACAGTTAATGTGGGCTTCATTCTGCAGACAGGGACGGACCCAATCAGAAGTGTGTGAGAATGCATTAACCACATGAACCTATAGTGTCTGTTTTGGACATGTCATCATAGGGGAACATTCGACACAAATAGGTGTCCTTTACCTTTATTAAACTACAGTGCAATATGAATACTGTAGGCACTAGGCAGTGTAGCAAAATTCATCATTCATCTCTGTGCAGTGAACAAAACGAAAACAATTCACATGGATGCACTGCATTGGCTTTATATTTACAGACTCCAATACATTTCCTTTGTTCAAATGGAAGTGTAGCCAAATGTAAGCAAACATTTTAATAAAATAAAAATGCACTTTCAAATCTTGAGAATGAAAAAAACACCAGCTATATATATATATACCATATATATATATATATATATATATATATATATAAATATATATATATACCAGCGGGCCACATATACATTTTAGGTAAGAAGCCACAGGCCACAAAAAATATGTGGTTAAAAGAGAGGGTGCAAAGTTATGTTTTACTAATAGTTAGGTTGAGAGAGAGAGAGAGAGAGAGACTGACTGTTTGACAGGCAGTTCTCATAGAAAGAATGAGAAAGGAGAATGGGAGAATGGGAACAGAGGTGCAGTCAGATATGATAATGGGAGTATATTACCGTCAGCTTGCGTATGTTTCT
This sequence comes from Protomyctophum parallelum, assembly GCF_964188405.1. Lineage (NCBI taxonomy): Eukaryota > Metazoa > Chordata > Actinopteri > Myctophiformes > Myctophidae > Protomyctophum > Protomyctophum parallelum. The sequence goes on along the minus strand of NC_139697.1, from coordinate 35,554,406 downwards.
TACCTCCCCCCAAAAGACCTCAGTGCTCTATGGTAAAGATCCTCATTATGGTCACCACGGTTCAAGTGAGAAACAAAGATGAGTATGGGCTATAATGACAGCTTTCCTGCAGCAAGGGAACATCTTTGGCGTGTAATTATGCAAGGAGGAACATGCACCATCACATTGTCACTGCAATCGAATTTCATCTGGAAAAACGTGGCAATCTGCTACTTAATTGCTGCAAGAGGTTACGATGATGATGAATTGACAGCATGAGGCCAGACCGCTTTTTCTCCACCTGAAGCATGTTTCTGCCCCCTCCAGCAAGTCCATGATGTAAAATACTTTTACCATGGTCCCCATTATGCTTGAAGGACCCCCTTAACCTTGACTTGACCATGCAGTAAGCTGTATACGGTAATTGGTTTTACGTTCACTCCTCAATTCACCATAAATAGCCTACATTAAATTTAAAACTTGCATTTCTCGGTCACACACAGTCGTCCTTTATAATGACAGATCAGTCAAGCGTCAGCTCTTGAGTGAAAAAATTATAATTAAATAACAGGCCAATGTGAAAAGGGTGGGATATATTCCTCAGCCTAGTAGGAAATTATTTAGATTTTTATTATCGATGGCTTCCATTATCGCAATGGTAACTTGTCAGGAATAGAAAGCTGCAGTTTCTATTAGCATGCAGCTCTCCTCAACTTAAATGACCAAGGTTATTATTAAAAATATATAGGACTAAACCAATGGAATAATGCATCCCCTGGCCCCGGAAGAGGGAGTGACAGATTTTCCCATGAAAGGAAGTTTGAATCTCTAAAGGCTTTGTTCAGACTGTAGGCAAATCCGATTTGTTTCTCAAATTAGATCTCAAATCTGTCCACACCGTTATATGCAAGCGATCAGATGCGATACGATCAGATATCGTCAACATATAATCTGCATTAGTTTCTGTGGCAATGACATAACTACAAAGGTATCATACTCTGTTGCACAATGGTGTTGCACGCCGAAATTCGAGCTATAAGCTCACAATGCATGACAATGTGAAACACTGTGAGCTTGTAGAGATCGGCTGTTTTCGGCAAGCGACACAGTCATCCAAAGAACTATAAAACGGGCGGCTGTGGCTCAGGAGGTAGAGCAGGTCATCCAATGATCTGTGGGTCGGTGGTTAGAATCCCGGCTCCTCCTCTCCACATGTCAAAGTGTCCTTGGGCAAGACACTGAATCCAACCTTGCCTCCAGTGGTTGCCACCATTGGTGTGTGAATGTGTATGAATGGACCATTTAAAAGCGCTTTGAGTAAGCATGTTGTGCATAGAAAAGCGCTATAAAATGCAATCCATTATTATTATAAATCAGGCTTTAGTGTCCTTGTGTCCAGACTGACACAGACTGTCCAGACTTGATAAAATCAATCAGATTTTTATCTGGGTAGTCTGATTTGTTACAAATATTCAGTGACTGCCTGTACAATCAGAGTATCAGACCTAGCTTTTATTTTGGATTTAGTACCTTTGTACAGTACATACCTTTAAAACAGCAACAAGGCTAAACACGTGTGACAGAAATTAATTTGCTATCTGTGCTGACAAGATCATACTTCATTATTATATATGATTATTATCGACTGTCCTTGCAAAGCAAGTGCTGCTCATCATCTGTATTTACAATTACTCAATCCACAGAGGGGATGAGGTCATGTTTCACGTGAAGAACGATCAATCAGTCTTAAGTACACACGTGATTATTTTACAAGACCTATTTTCACCCTAGCAATTGCTTTTGTCTGAACAAAAGGGGAGGCTCATCCTGTCATTTTAAAACGGAAATATAATTACCAAGAAATGTGTTTAGTCTGGGCAAATAACAAGGCTGCCACTCAATTCTCATCACAATTAACGGGACACAAATGATTAATGGAGGAGTACCAGCCAGCCCAACACTCATATAAAAACTTTTGGTTCCATTAATGGTAGACTAGAGCAAGTTTCACATCTTGATAGGACCTATAAAACTCACTGAAAACCCATGCATAATTAAAAATTGGCTGTCCGTGTCTTTTTCTAAAAAGCCTAAAGGGCTGGTAGAAGGAAGATCGATGGTCTTCAATATGACAGAGCAGGGAAATGTAAAGCCCAAGCAATAACAATTTTCAATTATGCAGTTCTCGGTGGTAAGGTGGTTTGACAATGTGCTGTTTTTGTGTCTGAGCAATAAGTGAAACAATTCTCAGAGACATTAGTGCATGTGACAGGCCCAGTACAAGTAATCTAGGGATGGTGGTATAGCTAATGAAAACAAGCGGTGTAGGCTAATTTAATTGCGAACCAGTAATTACATAAGAACAGAGGGTGAAACTAGATTACCCCCTGCGAAACAATGACCACCAAGAAAAGAAAGTGATTACCCCTCACCAATAGCTTGGCTTGGCACAGGGAAAGCAAATTATGTCTCAAATGTTTTAGGACAAAGACAGGGGAGGAATAAGAGCATGAATAGAAGGCAGACAAAACAGGCCTGCTGAGGAAAAATACCGAGCAGTCAGGACAATCAAAAGCACCAATTAGACTCAAATAAAACAATTATCCTGCTTCAGGGGTTCCACTTTTATACTGTCATACTGCCAAACGTCTATAGACAACACTGAGCATATATGGTACTGGAAATTCAAAAGCTGCTTAATGAATTTATACAGTGTCCGAACAGTGAAAGAAAATATTGACTTAGTAGATCTTGAAAGTGAAATGTTGCGGTTCACATGTTTGATGCTAGAAGAAATGCATCTACTCAAAGAAAAGAAAAAACGATTACCGTGTGGGTAGCGCTCCCAGAAATGTGCCAAAGTCCCCTGCAATATTCTTCTGTTGGTATTCACTATTGTGAAGAGCTAGCAGGTGTGTGACTGGCACCTGAGCATGGGTCCTGCAACTTTCTTGAATTTGAGTGTGCTCCAAGCACGTTCAATAGGGAAACTGGATGGAGTGGCAGTGGCTCAGGGGTAGAGTGGCTGGATGGTAACCGCAAGGTTGCCAGTTTGAACCCGGCTCCCCCAGAGTTAGTGTCTAAGGTCACATTCATACCAGAGAGCTTTGCTGCGATTAAAACGAATCCTGCTGCACATTGTCAGAAAGTGCACTTCGTTTGGCAGGTGTGAAGGCTCATTTGAATCCTAATGCGCAGCAAATAACCGCATTTTACTCCGCCCAAAAACGTGGGTTTCGCTTCGCTTCGAATCGCACTTGACTACGATTCGGTGCAGGTGTGAATGCAATCCGCAGTAAATAAAGGAAATGAAGCAAACATAATGTGGCGGGTGAGGAGCTGAACACAGTTGGAGACGGAGAAGGCATATTTTACGCAGCGCAAAGATGTCCCATTACTGTGGATAGACGTGGTCGAATAAGGAGACTGAAGCCCTGATCGAAATGAGGACGTGTACATTAATCAATTGCTTAAGAAAACACATAAAACACTGCAGTGTATTATAGCCTACATAATATTCTGTCTGTCTGTCTGTCTGTCTGTGCGTGCCGTAAACATGGAGTGCTGTCACTTTGTGGGACTGGGGAGTTATATCAGTGCGCTCATGCAGCGCTGGTGCTGCATGCCCAAAAGAACAGTGTGTGGCGGCTGCGTGCGTAGAGAGAGAGAGGGGGGGGGGGGGGGGTCCCAGACGGCACGACACATGCACGTTATGAGTGTAATTCTATCACCATAGATTTCACTGTGTAGGCTATAGTTTATGAATGGAACACATTGATAAAGGTCCCCCCTGCTGCGTTTCCAATTGCTGCGAATGACAGTGTGAAGGCAAACCACAGCCAATTAAATAAGCAAGAACCCCAATTTCCCCGCCCATACGGATCCGAGTCTACCGAAGTATTAGGTGAGAATCTGACCTAAGTGTCCTTGAGCAAGACACTGAATTGCTAAATAATTGCTCCTGATGTGCTGGTTGGTACCTTGCATGGTTTCGGTGTATGAATGTGTGTGTGAAAGGGTGAATGTAATGCACAATCTATGTAAAGCGCCTTGGATAAAGGCGCTATATAAATGCACCATTTACCATCCCGCCCCCCACATGCATTTAAGCTGAGGTCAAGAGGATTGGTTTTATTTTAGATTGTCTGAGAGGATTCTTCACAAATGACGACCGGTTATTATAATCTGTTAGTATACAGTACTGTATGACATTTAATATTTACACATCTCTGTCACAATACACAGAAGACTGCCAACATTATAGAGAGGGCACTTGAATGATGACATGGGCAATGAGTACATAAACTCATGCATTATTATTCAAGGTTTTCCAATTAATTGGAAGAGCGCCAATATTTGTTGTTCCACAGTAAATAATGACATTGGAATGCTCAGAGCTCCTGCACGGCAAGAGGAGGTAAAATTCTAAAAATACTCTCCATTAATCTAATTATTATTGATCTTCAGGACAAAGAGGTTGTTGGAGGTCAGTGTGAAAAGTCTCTCGTTGGTCGCACGGAAGCCCAGGATTGGCTCATTGGTGTCCAGGCTGGTCACCTGCTGCTTGGCGACCTGTCCCACCTGCCGGCCCTGCTTCCTGTTAAACAGAACCGTGTCAACGGGTGCCGGCTGTCTGTAGATGAACACACGGCGAAGGCACTCCCCCAGGGTCGCATAGGAGAAGTTCGGGGCGCAGGTCGCAAACTTCTTGTCACGTTTCGATGCCTGGACATAGCCTACAATGAACAGACGAGAATGGAACCTTCAGTGTCCACACACAAGGGAATTTGAACTGGAAACGAAAAAGGCACAAAGAGCCACAATGTCTGCTGGGGGAATAATGGAATATGGGGTCTTCTTTATCAAAGTGATGTGTGTGTAGTTTCACTTTCACTGTTAACACAATTAACAATCCCCCCGGAAACAATCCAGAAGAAAACCGGAGAAATATTTTGTTAGCTTACCTTGGTCTCAAGTCTATTATATCGCTAGAAGCTCCAAAGCATTCATATTTTGAACGAGGCATGTTGAAGTCAGAAATGAAGCGCGTAGTATATGCATCAGATCAAAACCACGGAGAGCGCCCTGGATTAGGAGAGACGAGGCATTCTTTCTGCCGCGATAACAGCTAATCGAACGGTAAGCTAATATGAAGGCAGAGCGAAGCGACGGGTGCCTGAGAGTCTCCGTCAACATTTTTTAAAGGAAAAAATTCAGAATATTCTTCTCTCGCCTGATATCATTGAGGATGCGCTAAGACGTGTACACACGTCCTTTGTACGCGTCCCTAGGACGTGTGGAGCCGTCCTACGGACGGAAACGGTTAACTTTCATTAACTAACTTTCACTAATTGTGAAGTGCAGTTTCATCTGGAGAACAGTGCACAATTATTGACAAAGCCGTTTGTAAATGTTCTACTATATTTTAGTGCAGATTTTTTAAATTAAGGCTGACTTTCGGTTCACAGAAGTTCCGAATTATTTCACAGGTGTATCAAATGATGAATCCGAACTGCTTTTAAGTACATTATGCCTCATTTACATTGTTCCATGTCCCATTTAACACCACAAAAGGCAACTGGAACATCCAACATGAAGCGAATCTCACCGTGGTGAGAACTCCTAGTATAAGTTCAACGTCTTCACTTGTTTAAAACCAAAGAAAAAACTAAATCTGCAAGCTTACAGCACAGAAGTTTATAGCTTGATCTAGATCAGTGTATTATGGCAAGCGACTCGCTTACACAACATGCTTTTTAAATTTTTATCCCACGATTTTTCACCCAGTGCCAATTATCTAATGTAATCCTGGGCGCTACACTTCCTCTGCCAACCTGGGGGGGCAGCGGACTGACCTCATGCCTCCTTCTATGCATGAGGAGTCCAAGCTGCTTCTTTTCACCTGACAGAGGGGAATTTCCCCAGCCGGACGTAACGCGTGGAAGGGACACGTTATTCCGACCAGTTCCTTTCCCCTCCATCAGGCGCCCCGGCTGGCCAGGGGAGGTAGTTTTAGAGACCAGGATTACGGCATGTTTTTGTGAGGGTATCTACCCTAGGGGACACGGGGAGAACATGCAAACTCCACACAGAAAGGCCCTATCGCCAACCCCCGCCTCGGGTATGGGCACTGATGACGCGGAGGAGGGAACACGCCGCCAGTGCCCACAGCGTCCCCAGCGGGAATCGAACCCAGGACCTTCTAGCTGTGAGACGACAGCACTACCAACTGTGCCACCGTGCCCCTTCGCTTACACAACATGAATCTCTTTAAAATAAACGTACAAAGTTTAACATCACAGGATAAAATAATATGCTAATATAGCAGAACAGGATATAACCCTTTTTCTAATAAACAATTCAGGGCATACTGAAACGCTGCTATCAGATATAGATTATGGAAAACAGTTGATCACTGAGGGGAAATCTGCCAAAATATCCTATCCTATCCATTGTCTACATCAGACACAGACTTCATTCAGGCTGCTTCATCAGATGGTAAGACTTGTAGTCAATTGAATTTGTGTAGCGTTCATATGATCGTATTCGTATATCCCTCCAGGGATTTTACAAGAGATGATGCGTGGCCAAGGCTGAATGGATTGTCAGCAAACATGCTGAGGCACAAAACATTATTATGAATCAGACTCAACACTGAACACATAGTTGTGCCACAATTGATTCCCTACTTGCCACATCAAGGGTTGGATTGGAGGCAGCCAATGCCTGTGAGTGACACTACTGTGTGTGTACTAATGTCATGCTAAGAAATGTCCACAAGGCTCATGAACCGTTCGTTAACAAGACTACTTGTTACCAGGTGTTTTGGAGATAAAGCCAGAGAGGCCAGACTGAGATGGTTTTGGAAATGTAGAGGAGGGATAGCGAATAAATTGGTAGAAGGATGCCGAGGTTGGAACTGCCGGCCTAGAGTTAGTAGACCAAAGCGGATATTTATGGATGTAGTATAAGACTACATCCATAAATACATGAAGATAGTTGGTATAAAAGAAGAGGAGGCAGAGGACAGGGTGATATGGAGACAGATGATTCGCTGTGGCAACCCCTGAAGGGAACAGCCGGAAAGAAAAAGAAGAAGACAGTACATAGACTACGTCAGCTAACTTCAAGTCACCCCCCACTCCCTCCATCATTCTCATCATCAAGCTCTAGGTAGCGTAGCAGTCAAGACACTTTACCTCAAGAATCACAAGCATCAGTAATGCGAGACACTTGAGTTCTTACCTAGGGCATTGAATGTGGCAACGTGGTCCCACATGTTGCTGGGTTGGTCGGGTCGCGGCTGCCAAAGCAAGGCATCCACATCATGCCTGAGGCAGAGGCAAGGCATTTCTGGCGGGTTCACGTCGACTGTGAACAGGTACTGGTGACTCCCCAGGTTCACCTTGAGAGAGACGGGAGTGATTCATAATAATTATTGAACTAATAATTCCTGATATATACTTGGTTGAGCATTGTGTAGCACATGGAAAATCTAGTTTACAATTGTGTTGCGCTGTGACACGTTGTTGTGAGCTCATAGATTTTGTTGCCTGGACCGCTTGGCCGGCCCAGGCCTCAAAGTTACATTATCATTGTGTTTTAATTCAGCTGAACGTACAGATTATCTTGATAAAATAAAAAGAATATTCCTCCTGTATTTACCAACATACTGTAGTGTACAGGCAAAATAATTTCACCAACAGGTCAGCATGCAAGGGAGGTAAGCAAAGGCAACCCAGAAGTAGTAGTAGTCAGTGATGCACAAGAAGATACAAGACTTAACAGTACTAGACACAAGTCATACAATGGCTATTGTGGGGAATGAACATGTGATTTGTTTTGTGGCTAGGCAGGCTGTAATCACCTAGCCACTCTCATCAAAGGTGGACATTTTCCCTTACCCTTGAAAAACTTCAGCAGACGGAGAATGTATAATGTACATACAGTACTGTACATTCTCCGTCTGCTGTGTGTGTGTGTGTGTGTGTGTGTGTGTGTGTGTGTGTGTGTGATCACTCAATCAACTTAACATATTATGTTAAGTTCTCAATCAACTTAACATATTATGTTAAGTTGATTGAGTGATCACACACACACACACACACAAACACACACATTTGCATTAACATTTTACAAGAAGTTTCTTGAACACAAACAATAGTGGATGCACTCCACGTTTGAACAGAGATTGAACACAAATGCAATTTCCCACACGCGCTGCTATTTTGCACCTTAATCCCATGTACCTCCTATCTCAGGTAGCTACTACAGTAACAGTATGTGTAAATATGTAGATAATTTGTTTTCTTTGATTGATCTCTTTTCCCCCTTCTTCTTCCTTCTCTTTTTTCCTTCTATGGAAATAACAATATAATAGAACTGGCATGAAAACTAATTTCACCCAAACCTGTGATGTGACAATAAATTCGGATTGTATACTGCTCCCACACAGGTACTGTTAGGGACACACACAGAGATGTACGTATATCTCTCCATGTTGAGCATCTCTTCATGACTTCATCATCAACCTCAAATCAGCAAGGCGATTAAGTAGAAATGTTTTTACTGAATAGCAATTAACTGCAATGCATCTCATTTTCCGTTCTGACCCTGTTCTGATTACTATTCCTATAAATGTGTTCCAAGGTCAACTCAATGCTGTTTCAACCTGCCACCATTTGTTTCACATAGAGTGAAAATGGCAATAATGACGTCTATGTCACTCCTCGACATCGGACAATTCACTGCAACCACCAAGACTACTTGAAAGCAGCCCACATCCAATCCAACAATCGCTGAATCTAATTTTCTTGCGTGAGACAGCTCTATTGTATTCCCCCACAACAAGTCCTTGACAGGTATTCAACATCTATCAGGCTTCAGGCAGACATTGTTCTGCATGCTGACAAGCATTTAACAAGCCATCCCTCCAGCTACTCTCATGCTCACGAGAGTGCCAAAGTTGCACATGATTGCTATTGTCAATATTTTGTGATGAGCCACAAATAACCCAATAAATAACACGTATGAGTATCAGGGATATTGTATGGTAAAATCTGAACTATCATAATCTCCCAGACCAACGAAAAACCAGTGAGAAACAGAATCAAATAAAAACAAACTCTCATGTTATCCGTTGCCGTTATGTGTTGCCATGGCGATGAAAGAGGTTCCTTAAATGAGCTGGGCCAACACGCTGTTCTAACTGGAAGGTTGGCGAAAGAGCCTTTTTAGAGGCGTATATTTTCTGTTCAGTTTTCAAAATATATTCCCTTCAAGAGCTGTGAGCACAAATAATCTGACGCACGTGGTATCCGTTGTAACACTTTAGTGAAGTAAAAGCAAAAATACAAGAGGTACAAAAATGTCTCAATATGGTTACATGGTCTGTGATAACATGAGAGTGGTTACTGTGATAGAAAAAATATGTGCTCTCTCTACTGCAACTTCACAGCTTCTGACAAGCTCAAACAGGAGGACAGGAACTTAGACGTCAAAGAAAAGGAGCACCAATCACAAACATTCAATCAAGACTGACCAATCTAAGCAAGGCAGTAAAAAGAGTACTCTGCTGCACTAATTATGTGATCAAACACTGTTGCATAGAAAAGGCAATCAACATCAAAGCAATTAAGGTCATCATGACATGACCTCATAAAGTGGCTCTTACAGCCTTTCTATGTGTACTTTGCATGTTCTCCCCATGTCCCCTAGGGTAGGTACCCTCGCAAAAACATGCAGTAATCCTGGTCTCTAAAGTACCTCTGCACCTGATGGAGGGGAAATGAACTGGTCGGAATAACGTGTTCCTTCCATGCGCTACATCAAACGGGAGAAACTCCCCCCCTGTCAGGTGGAAAGAAGCAGCTTGGGTTGCAAACTCGTAGGATAAAAAAATATAGAAAAAAAAAACGTATAATTGACTTTCTCCATGTAGCATTTTAGGCATTCAGCTTGTGCTTATCCCGATCAATTTAATAAAGTAGAATATTTTTAAATAATTTGATTTTTGTTGAGGCAATTAGAGGTGCTCCGATCGGGTGTTTAGGGACTGATCCCGATTACCGATTGTTTTTCTCACGATTGGCCGATACCGATCTTGTGTGTAAGTGGAAAATTTGAATATTTCTAAATTATTATGTCAAAACTGTTCCTGTGTGTGGGGAGGAAGGGGAGAATGTTTAGGCCTGTCACAAAGATGCAAAACGATATTATACTATATATCTGATTGACCTTATAACACTTAAATGGTACGTATAAAAGATAGGTTTCTCCAGATCAGGTAAATTGCCGATCACTGATCGAGTCATTTGGAGTGAATATCGGACGATCATTGAGAATCTAATGGTGACCATTCTGAGTTCTGATAAATCCTTTAACGGTTAAAGGATTTGTCAGAACTCAGAATGGTCAGAATTGGTTAAAGTTTAACCAAAACCACAGCATCCCGATGATGAATTCAGTAGTACAAATGCAATACATTAACCACTTAAACCCTATACTGTACTTTGTTAACCACGGTCTGCCAGGAACTCTCCTTTTTCACTCTACAACAAATCTCTTCAATGACAATAGCATTCTGATATTTTCGCTGAATGTTTATGTACTATGGCCAGAATAGGTACGTTGGGGTTCAAGTGGTTAAGCAGATATCAATTCATTAATCAATAATGCAAATATTAATTATACAGAGGAAACCATGCACCATCGAGAGCAATTAGGGGTTCAGCGTCTTTCTGAAGGACACTTTGACACAAAATCTGGGGGAGCCCGGGATCGAACTGGGAACCTCATGGTTCCTATCCGGCTGCTCTACCGGCTACTCTACCCACGAGCCACTGCCGGCACCGTGCAAATGTACTATCACTACTGACGTGGGTCTCGGAAAATGAATCACGAATCCCAGAAATTCTGTGGCTTGAGAATAATGGGTGCCTAAACATAGTGAAAATATTTCCCAGGGAGTCTCCAGAGAGTTTTGACAGAGAAGTAGAGGAATTTTATCTAACAAGCAAAAAGGCAAGGGGTAACCACCAAAGAAAGGAAGTAACGGAACAGAATTGGGTTCATCTGCAGAAACCAGAACATCATGGTTCCTTCTCATTCTTCACATACAATAGGGCATATAGTAGTTGTGCAAAGGCACAATGTTCTTAAGCAACTGAACATTCTTATCAGAGAAGGGGCAAGTGTCTGTGTGTGCACATGCATGCTGCGTACATTTGTGAATTTGTGTGCATGTAGAATGTGTGATGGGAAGAGAGGCAGAGAGGCAGGCATTAGAGGGAAGCGAAAACAGATACATCGATAGACAGCGGCTAGATGTCAGTAATGAAACGGCTGAAATACCCTGAATAACCCTGTATCCCAGCTTGTCATTAGATTCAGCACTTCCCTCAGGTCGCCAGTAAGGACAGCTGCTCTCTTTCCTTGCCATCAGATTTATTTGTGAGCTTGTAAATCTGCAATTTTTTAGGGACGCATGGGTTCAAGAGGAAAATGGCCATGCTAATAACAAACTATTAAGGACTAAGGTCGCATTCACACCTAATACTTCGGGATTCTTGCATATTTCATTTGCTGCATTTGCCTTCATCCGGAGCAATTGGAAACACAAGAGGGACCTTTATCAATGTGCTCTCGCTCTCTCCATGCACTGTTCTTTTGGGCATGGAGGCACAGCGCTGAGCACGCGGAGCGCACTGAGCAAAATGTTTACAAGTTTATCGGGATGAAGAAAGTCCCTACTCCCCACACAGTGACAGCACTCCATGTTTACGCACAGACAGACAACTATGTTTAGCTCCTCACCCGCCACATTGTTTGCTTCATTTCCTTTATTTGCTGCGGATTGCATTCACACCTGCACCGAATCGAAATCAAGTGCGATTGGAAGCGAAGTGAAACCCCCATTTTTTTGTAGAATGCGGATATTTGATGCGCATTAGGATTCGAATAAGGCTTCACACCTGCCAAACGAAGCACACTTTCCGACAATGTGCAGAAGGATTCATTTTAATCACAGTAAAGCTTTCTGGTGTGAAAGCGACCTAAATGAAAGTATAAAGTATTCAATCAATCACAAAATAATCTATTAAAAAGCAGACAGAGTTGTCTGGCTTTTCCCTTACCCTGAACTGTTAATTTTATACTATCAGTTTGTAAAAGTTGTAGTAATTTATCCCCCACATAGATATCGTCTTCATATAAAACTCTTCATGTGACAATTTTCACCTGTATACATCTGTGAGTAATTGTAAGGCCATTACAGATACAGTCAGTGGGGATCTGAGTCATCGTGTCGTTTCTCTGAGGATCACAAAGAAAATGTTCCATTTCGCCACTTCGGACAGGAAGCTGAGAAGAGCAGATCACAAGGTCTCTGAGTGCTTTTAAGAAAGGTCAAGATAACGTCCTTGTGGATATGCCATTTTCCTAAGTGGGAGACGGAATTAGAAAGTGGGATAATAAACTGTGCAGTGTACACACTGACTACAGTATGTGTGCAATGTGTACATGTTCTGAGTGCACATCTGAGTGGCTGCTTGGCGTTGGTCTTAATTATCTGTGAAAGGACAGAGGGAGGTACAAAACGTTGCAGGTACACCAAGCCAACGTTTCAGGCCATGGGCTGAGACATTGTACATGGGTCATTATCAGCCTGTCGTTGTGCAAAGCCATGCGATGCTTCAACATTGCGATGAGAAATTCTCCAGCAAGTAACTAAAAAGTGGTTGAATGTTTTGAGTGAATGAACAAAACAGGAAGAAGAGTGCAGCTGGGAATGCTCATCCTTGAATCAAGGATGAGCTTGAGGAATTTGAGGGTAATTGTAATGTAGAGACTTGGGCCCTCATTTATCAACCGTGCGTACGCCAAAATATGGGCGCACGCCGAAATTACCGACATTTTCGGCATTTAACATTTCCGGCAAAGCTTGAAATTGAACTTGAGTAGGACAAATAGTCACGTCTGGTCATGAGCTGGCGTACGCTGTTTTCTGTCTTACACAAGCGGAGCAGCCTTGTCTGAACTGCTGAGAGGCTGTCACAGGCATCTAAACATATATGTATTCACTCCTAAAATGTTTATATAAAATGTATGTATAATGTATATGGGCTACATGTAAAAAAGGAATACATGTGTCATATGAAATTAGTAGGAGATAAAATCGCGCAATTAAAAACAATGTTGCAAGAGATGCTTAAGCCATTTAAACAGTGTTTTGCATGAGCGCATACATGCGAGGATTTGGGCTGTCTGTGCTGAAATATTTCCATGATGGGACGTTGGAGAGTATAGTGCAGCAGACAGTGCTGCAGCTCAGCTGCGGAGAGTCCCAACGTGCAGGTATAGCCTACTGTAGCCTAATCTACAGCATGAAGGCCGATGTCTTTCTTACGGTATGTGCAATATAATAAACCCGACGCGTCGCTCGAATGCCAAATGTACCGTGCCAGGCTCCCAGCGCAAGTGGGAACTGCATCGGAGATATAGGTATATTACCCAGCCAGCCCACGCTGCCCACCACCAGCCACATGAGGCTATATACTGTTTTGGCTGCACATTCATATAATGACAGTTGACAGCCCGGCCACTGCAGTGACTAACGACTGGCAATCTAAATAGACTGTCGAACGTCGGAACGTGCATGGTCAGTTGGTCACGGACGGACCACTGTGATAGAGAGAGACAGACAGACAGACAGACAGACAGACAGACAGGACAGGAGGAGCACCTGCAAAACAGCAGCGTGTGTGTGCCTATTTGTTATTTAATTATGGTTCACAGGTTCAGGTTTTCGTTCTAATAATTTAATATACAACTAACAACACACAGTGAAAGTTGCAAATAGCGATATGTGCGTGCGTGCATGCGGGGGGTGAGGCGGGCAGCAAGGGAAGCGAAGCGAGAGGAGAAACAGACAGTTTTATTTTAATGTGTCATGTAGGTGCGTGCGTGCGTGCATGACAGCAAGGCAAGCGAGGTGAGAGTGAAACAGACAGGGTAGGCCTACAACTTTATTTAATTCATGCAGGTGTTCGTTCTTTATTTGTTTAACAACACACCAGTTAGTTGGGCTTGCAAGTTGCGTGTGCGTGCTGTGCGTGTGTATGAGAGAGGGGGGTGGCCGGGCAAGGCACGGGAGAAACCTATTTTTTCATGTAACCATGGTTTCAGGAAACGTATTGCCGTTGTTCATGTCGCAAAAACGAGGGCGAGGCTTGATTTCTTAGGGCGTGCCAGATCAAATTCAGCCGTGACATTTATTAACGTGAGAACAAAATTAAGGAAGGATCAGCTGTTTGCGATCACTTTATAAATGCCGTGGCGACGTGGGTGTACTACGAAACCTGCACTCGAATCTGTGGCAGATTTTACACTCGATTGATAAATGAGGGCCTTGGTCTTCAACATGGGGTCCTGAGAGGTACTAATACAGGGGGCCCTCCCACTGGAGTAGCTAAAACTTTTTTTACACACTTTTAACCCTTGCAACCTGTAGGTGTTGCTATAGTGCAGCGACAGAGAACACTCCTCTGCCGGCTTCCCACCCTCTAATGCTGTGTTCACACGGGCAGATGCAAAAGATGCAAAGCTACATAGTGTATTTGTAGCTGTTGTAGCTTTTGCAATAGCTACAAGTGCCGGAGTTTCTTCGTAGCTTCACGTCGCTGGCTTACATTGACAATGAATGGCAGACTGCGTCTTTGCGTCTGCCCTTGTGAACGCAGTATAACACAGTGGTTCTCATAATGTGGTTCAAGTCCCCACATATTTATTTTTGGGGGTGAAGAGACAATTTAAGGACTTGTAAGACCTTTTTAATACCTCAAAAAAGAAAAGAAAAAGACCAAAACTACTGCTTAGAACTTGACCCTAGAAGCCCCCAGAGCCAAAGCATTGTGTAACACACATTGAAACCTCAACAGATTGTTTCTTTTGTAAGGAGAGATATCCAATATTTCAGCAAAACAATGACAAATGACAAACCCGTCTCAACAGGGTTTTATGAGATCATGTGGTCACTGGTGGCATCATCTCTGGCAGCCAGTCCACAAATCTGTTTCCCTCTCCTGTCAAACCCAAAGTGAGGTGACGTGAGTAAGCTGTGCTGCATGAGTAATACGACACAAATCTGGAACTGTCAACGTTCAAAAGAAAAATGAGAATCTGGACTTGGAGTAGATTTGACACCCAGTTCACCCACTCAATGACTCACACTTGAGACAATCTGTCATGCGGATGAGGTATTAACCATACTAATATACGTATATTTATTTAAAAAAAAAATTGCCCTATATATATTTGTAATATGTTGTGAGTTTGTCGATCTGTTATCTTTGCTATTTTTGACCATTTTCAAAATATGACAAATTGGAATGCCAGGTTGAAATTCGTAAAAAAATGATTTCTAATAAGCATCCTCTCAGACTGAGCTTGAGTGAAACAAAAAACCTACCCTGAAGGCTATTTTTTTAATACTTTGTTGAATGAGCATGTCACACAAAACTCTCTTTCTAGTGTATAATAATAATAATAATAATAATTATTATTATTATTATTAGTGTATATACTATTACTACTTACTTACTAGTACTACTACTACTACTATTATTATTACTAAATTCTGAAGGCGTTTGGTCACTTCTGCATGGCTTATTAGTTGAGTGGGTGGTGAAAGGACAAGGCTGTTTATAACAAGTTACAACTTTAATTTATAATTATAGCAAATCTCTAAAACCCAAGTGTTTCATTCACTGTGGCATGTCTGTACGAAAGTACGTACTGTAGGTTTGTACATTGAGAGGCGGCATTAGCTGTCTGCAAGAAGGGTCTTGGTCAATGGATGGTGATGGATGCACGGTGCTGTACAAGGTTATCTTACTCACCACTTGAGTGGGCTTGAGTGATTCTCCGTCAAAGTAAGCGAGGCTGGAGCCGTCTTCAGGGAATCCATCACAGTCCTCCAGCTCCTGGGAGTTACAGGGGGGCTTGTCTTTGTCCGGGTTACTATTCTGGATACACAGAGGAGAGGAGAGGAGAGGAGAGGAGAGGAGAGGAGAGGAGAGGAGAGGAGAGGAGAGGAGAGGAGAGGAGAGGAGAGGAGAGGAGAGGAGAGGAGAGGAGAGGAGAGGAGAGGAGAGGAGAGGAGAGGAGAGGAGAGGAGAGGAGAGGAGAGGAGAGGAGAGGAGAGGAGAGGAGAGGAGAGGAGAGGAGAGGAGAGGAGAGGAGTGGCTTGATTTGACCTGAGGCTGATTCTATAAATGTCTTCTATATCCAAATCCTAACAGTATTCTGAGTTAGTTGCTATGTCAGTAGTGCTCAAACGACCCCGAAAATGATATATTTATATGGAACTGTATGTTATGGAAAAACTAACATTCATACTTGGACTACAAGAGGATAAGTTCTATAAAAAGTGGGAAAAGTGGGATCTCTTCTTTCAGCCTTTTTCTTTTTTCGTATTGTCTTTTTTTTGTCTGTCTTTTCATCAATAAATATTAAGTGAAAATAAATATACAGGGTAAATATATTCAAAGATTTGCACACATTTTCACTGTTCTTTCCAAAAATAGCAGATATAGTGCATCTAGCCAAAATATAAGAATACATATATTTTTTGGTCCAGTAAGGTTGGGGCGCCACTGAGTGTGTTGTGTTGCGTTGCGTTGCGTTGCGTTTGGACGGCATCAGAAAATGAACCGGGGAGAATAGGTGATGCCGTCCAGACGCAACCATCGACATTGGAGCACCCTTCATTGATTAAAATGGAAACATTCCCCGCATTGACGACGACGCAACACTGACACATGCCTGATGGCTGCAGTGGAGCTTTGGCGTAACCAGAACCACTGTACACATGGGGAATTGACTAGATTGGGGAGAAAATTGGGAAAAGTGCAAAACAAAAAAAACAACTAATCTCACCAGGTCTTCTGTGGTGAGGTGAGTCAGTCTCTCCTGGATGAGGGCCGCCTGTTCCTCGCTCACCAAGTACTCTCCTCTCCTGTCTCCCAACACCAGCTCGGTCCACATGGGCCCTTCGTCACGCTTCTGAAGAGTCACCTCCAGGCTGGAGAGAAAGAGACATTTTAAGTCGCACACACGCACACATCAGCCAGAGAACCAGAGAAGAGGCAGACAGAAGGATAGATGCACATACCACAGACAGACAGACAGACAGACAGACAGACCAATAAAAAAGGAAGGAAATTTGAACTGTAAGCCAAATTTAAAACCTTTGCTCACTGAAAACTGATTTTCAAGTTATTTTCAGTGAGTGACACCATCGTGCGAGGCTCAACTCTATTCAAATGCAGACATACAGAATCACATACACATATTTGGCAAGAGCTTATTGCCACGACAAGTTGTCTTAGAAACGTAGTGTGAAAACATGTTATGCAACATGTTTTTATATTAAGGATTCGGAACAAACATAATTGTCTGAGTAGAAGCACGGCAGTGAGGACTGGACAGCGTGGGAGATAAGAGTGCTTTCTACGAGGGCATGAATAAATATACAGATAAATGAATTATTATATGAATGAGGTATGGATTGAAGGGCCACATCTTTTTGATGAATGTAGTACAAAAGGACCCCAATGGAAACAATCCATAGGCTTTCTTGGGCAGAAAATCCTCTTAGCAGACCTTGTATTCAATTGTACATTCCTGTGGTTTTTTGCAAACGGTAAGTATTCAATCAATCTAACCTTGCTGCTTGGATTCTGTATCACTTGGAACCACATTCACTGATCATACGGAAAACGTTTTTTCTGGATTGCTCCATTGTGGGTTCCCATGCAAGGCTTTCTAAACATTTCCTCAACCCCCCCCCCCCCCCCCATTTGGCAATTAAGTGACTGTACCACCTCGCCTTCTCAGGGTGCTCAAAAGCACAACAGAAACAGGAGAACACCTCACTTAGTGGGGGAGGGAGGGTAAAGTCGCCAACCTTTTATCATCTTTGATAATCCAAGTGCTGGCCTCCATGTCCACGGGTGCGTGAAGCTGGCCCTCTAGCAAGAGGGGAAATCCCTGCACTCCCACCCTCAGTCTCTCTGCGGTCAGCTTGAACTGCACCTGGTCTTTGGTGATGCCCTGCGGCATGCGTACAGACACTATGACATCCTCGGCCGTCTGCTGCCAGAAATAAATGGGATCTGAATGGGAACGGTGAGAGGGGGGAATGCATGGCAATAACGTTAATGACATTCTTGTTTTATAGCTCACCATCTGTTGCAGGGTCATACATAAAACATGCAATACAATCCACGAATAAATAATAAAGAAACATGTGAATGTGAGAATATTGGAGAACGAATTATCATAATTTAATTTAGTTTCCAAGGGCCCTGGCTCACAGTTAAGCTTATAAACCCAAAGGTTGAGGAACGACTTGCCTCTTCAGCATATTTCAGTGCCAGAAGTTACATGGAATATTTAACTCTGATTAACCATCAAAAACTTTCAGTCCATTTCAACATATTTTGAGCTTTTCGTGAAAGTGACACTCAAGAGTTCATTATCTCAGGACCTATTATGACTAGAGCTCGAGTAATGGCCGATTTTTGGGTCAGATATTGATTTGTATTTTTTGAGAAGCCGACCTAGACCACTGATTAACGATGTTTTGTTACAAAAATGTAATTAAATTCCTCAGCCTAGTAGGAAAGTGCGTGAAAGATTTTGCGTAAATTGCATGCTGCGTTCATGATTTGAGGCTTTTTGTTCAAAACGGGCCAATCCTGCAAACTTTGAAAGCCAATGTTAGCCAATTAGGATGGAATATGAAATATTGGATAGATTCGTCTTGAACACATGATTATAGAGATACTGTGTAACGATTTGAGGGATTTTTGGACAGAATCTGGAGGAGTAATAAAAAATATGTTTTACAAAAGTCAGCCTCCTGGTGGTGCTATAACAGGCCGTTCTGGAAAATTTGGGGCAGAGGTTTATCGTTGGCAAAGTGTGTGTGCAAAATTTGGCATCGACCGGGTTAACAGTGCCAGAGATGAGCTGTACACAGACGGACACACACACTCACACACGGACGGACTGACTCACACATACAGACGGACAGACTCACACTCACACACACACACACACACACACACACACACACAGGGACAGACTCACACACACAGGGACAGACTCACACACACACACACACACACACACACACACACGGGGACAGACTCACACACACACACACACACACACACAGGGGCAGACTCACACACACACAGGGGCAGACTCACACACACACACACACACACACACACACACACACACACACACACAGGGGCAGACTCACACACACAGGGGCAGACTCACACACACACACACACACACACACACACAGGGGCAGACTCACACACACAGGGGCAGACTCACACACACAGGAACAGACTCACACTCAAACACACAGGGATAGACTCACACACACAGACTCACACACACAGGGACAGACTCACACACACACACACACACACACACACACACACACACACACACACACACACACACACACACACACACACACACACACACACACACACACACACACACACACACACACACACACACACACACACACACACACACACACACACACACACACACACACACACACACACACACACACACACACTCTCCCCATGCATTCGGCCTGGTGGAGACAATAACAAATGAATGTGTCATTTATTAAGGCGGTAATAGCCAGAGCAGTGCTATGGGGTGTGATGAATTACGAGTACACACAGGATGACATGTTGTGATTGTGGAACAGGTTTTAAAAGACCAATTTAAGAGCAGACTTTAAAGGACCAAATTAAGCAAGGCACTGGCTTTTGACTTTTTCTACGGGAAGCAAGGAAGGAAAGAGCTGACAGACGGAAGGATACACACACGGACGCAACCATGCACACGCAAGTTACATTCTCACTCACATTCAAAATTGACATTGGCAGGAAAATGCATCTTCAATCTTCATACATATCTTTTGGTCTACAGTATACACGTTAGACGGTTAGAGACCTGCGGATGAGCTTTTTTGTCACCCGAATCAGAGTGTGGATATTCATAATCCGCGCGTTATCCGACCGCATTAATTCATTATTCAAATTTATCAATCCGCAACCATCCGCGGATTGTGGGTGGTTGTGGATTGTGAAATTTTGCCAAGATTTTGTGAGTTTTAAAAGCTAATAAGCCTATAGATGCCATAGAAGCATAGATAGAGCACCGAAGTCCTGACGTCACTGTCAGTAGACAGGTCCACAGGTTTGTGTTTGAAAAACACAAACCTGTGTTCGAAAAATAAACCAATCAGTGTTTGAAAAATAAACCGATCATCCCAGCCTTTTCACTCATATGGATATGAACCATCTACTGAAGGTGGAAATGTACAAATATATATACCCAGAGTAACACAATAAGAGCTAGAAACGAATCAAACAACCCAGAGACTACATTTCCGGGTAGGCGGTGGTTGCTGCTGCCCGTCGACAGAAATGAGAAATTAATAGGTTTCTTTTTTGTTTTTTTTATTGATATTTAATGTTTCATGGTTAGTACGAGTCGAGTCACCGCCAGCTGAGCTTACGTCAACGAGGAATCTCAGGAACGCAATGTGTTGACAGCTGGGTGTGACGTATATTAGCAGCGACATTGCTTTCATATGTAGTTTCAAGGCTTCTCCAGAAACTGGAATCCGCCTAAATCCGCCATCCGCAGGTCTCTAATACACGTATATCTGATCATGGAATTGGCTGACCACTTGGCGAGTCTCACTGATGAGGCAGAACATTTTATTTAAATCTTGCAAGGCCGTGTTTGAGCCCCAATTATATTTTCAGACTTTGTCACATCACAGTTTTACAGGTGTATGCATGCAGGTACAGTACGTACATGATGTTTAGAACATTAGCATCTGATGCAGATTTGTACATAAAAATGAGACCATGAAGCGAGGTTCAGATTAAAAGGTAGCAGCAGGTGCAGTGCTCTTAAGGTGCAGTTCATTAGAGCAGGGCAACAGGTATGGAGTCTATGGACATAGGACCTCGTGAAACAAGGAAGGTAAAACCACATAGTTCACAGAGGGTAAATCAATCCAATATCATAATTCCTGGAGGCAAGGAACTCAACTCCCAGCTCTCACATTGCGCTGGGCTGTCTGCACCATTTTCCTTTTTCGGAATTACCTGACCTGTTTGCCCAATTCATGTTTTTTCTATCATCAGAAAAGTATTTCCAATACTAGAAAAAGTGCCCTTCTGGGCACAGGTCTCCACCAGGTTATCCACAGATCCGTGCAGTTAGAGGTAAAAACACTTTTCGGCCAGTTATAGCGCCACCTTGAGGCTGAGTTGAAATTGTTCATGTGGCATTTCGTCCTCGGCCTAGTGGGAATTTGGGTGCACAATTTCACGGAAATCACGCGATGTGTTCATGATTTGCAGCATTTTGTTTGAAACTGAGCACTCCTGTGAAATTTGGAAGCCAATCTTAACCAATCAGGATGGAGTCTGAGAAATCTGAAAGACCGGTTTCGTTGAATGGCTCTAGAGAGACTGTGTACCAATTTGCGTGATGTTTGGACAAAATCTGTAGGTGTGCTGTGCAAAAACTTGTTTTGCACAAAGCGGCCTCCTGGTGGCGCTATAACAGGCCGTTCTGGAAAGTTTGGGGCAGAGGTTCATCGTTGGCATCCAGGGAGTGTGTGTGCAAAATTTGGCATCGACCGGGTTAACGGTGGCCGAGATTAGCTGGTCACGGACGGACACACACACACACACGGACGGACGGACGGACGGACGGACGGAGTGCAAAACATACTCTCTCCCCATGCCTTCGGCCTGGTGGAGACAATAAAGTTTCCTTTAAAGCTTACCTTACTTTAAGCCTATCCAAGAAAAAATAAGCAGGAACACAGAAAATTGTGCCATTGTGTTCTCAGCAAATGATGATATCCCTGTATCCACGCAACGTAATGTTTTAACATGGATCTTATATGTTGGAAAGGTTAGAGTGTGAGAGCTTTTGTGTAATGTAGATTAATAACAATAAGATTGCACCGCCACCGATGCAATCTATATTTGAGGCAATGCCGCCGTGGCCAATTATTAAATGAATCTCAGGGTAGAGGCGCAAATACATCTGATGTTCTAAATAGATGTGCTGTCGTGACACATTCTGTGTATTGGTATATTAATATATATTGGTATATTCCACAATAGCATATAATAAAATGCAGGACAGTCGCAGTCCCACCATATGGTTAATCTAACCCGAGTGATGGAAAGACTACAATGTACAGAGAGCCAAATGGTCCAACGCTCTTACCGTATCTACAAAACCCTGTGATCTCACATACAGACCTATCTGCCAACAAATACAGAGCAATGAGAGCACAGGCAGTTATAACAGAGTGTTGCCAATGTGTAATAGTTTGAAACTGGACCGATATGTCAGAAACAAAAAACCCAGACGTGCTGTATTATAGAAGGTATGGGAGGTAATGGTATCTAGACCTCTTTGTAACTGTTGGTTTGCTTAACCAAAGAAAATGATGAGGGGTACACTGCAGTGCACTTGGTTTCAATGGATAATGCTATTGATTTATCTATCTATAGATAGGATTATTTATGGTGTAATGTCTTATTAGTCTTAACCTATCCATGTCAATCATGTAGTAACTGTGATTGGTCTACTTTTTTCCTTTCTTTTTTTTAACACATTTTACCCAAGTAACTTTGTTATGCCAATTAATTCCTCCTCGCACACATGTCTGTGTCTTCACTGCTGTTGTATCCTACGGACTCACTGTTGTATCCTACGGAATCACCTACCAATGAGGACGTACAAGTTACAACCTTAGTCCTACACTCCTCGCGCCAAACACTAACTGCTGACAGGTGCCTCAGCCTGTAGGATTACGTGCAGTGCCAATAATCACCCTGCCCGCCCGGCTTCCCTCCCCCCAAACACAGGCCAATGGTGACAGACAAACAGACAGACACTTAGCCTAAGGAAAACAACATTGTTATAGTGTTCATCAGCTACATACACACATGGACACAGCATCAGCCAAGACATTGAAATGAATGTTCTGCAGTGTGTGTTACTGTGTTTATACTACAATGTACACAGTCACAGACATAGATCGCCAAAGTCTGAAAGCATTTACAGTATAACAGTCTCGTTCATCGTTTCTAAGACTACATTCCGGTGGGCCACTTTGTATAAGCTGGTGTGTTACCCTGCTTTTCAGGGTAATGAGTACAGGGACTGCATGGACGGAGAAGTGACAAACAGCGACTTCATACTAAGTGATTTCAAAAAGTGAATGCCATGTCAATGGAGTGCAAATAAAATAGTGTTTTGATTATTCTTTCAGAGAGACAGACAGCGTTGTACTCAGGGGGAACCAGAACAGACTTCAAATGTGAATGTCTACTCTAGAGCAAAAATACTGTCTTTTTAGAGTCTCAGGCATAGAGGAGATTGTGGGATGACAAACTACAGAAAAAGATTGAGAACGGAAGCCACTGTATAATGACATGTATTAATAGCCTTAACCACTTTGGCATCGATATTCTGGGCATGTCATTATATCCAAATTGTTTCACACTGTGTCACACTTTAAAATAAATGTAAATACATATTTTCCGATTTTTCAAAAACATTGTGAAAACAGGCAGATCTATAAGCTCAAAAGTCAAAACATATCGTAAGCCTGTACAGTACATTGGCTATCATAGCATATAGGGCTTAACCCATTGCTACATAGCTTTCCAGGTCTAAATGGGTTTGGCGGTAAAAACAAATACTGTAGTGTTTTGACTAAGCTTTCAGAAAATACTTCCTCAGTTAGCAATGACAAAACTATGGCTGGTGCAACAATCGTAACTTTTTGACAGGCCAGATCCCAAATATGCAATTAACCGCACAAGTATAAAGATGTGCGTTGGAAAAGAGGCACACAAGCAACATTTTCTTGTGGGTGATTGAACATCTTGTGGGTGATTGAATCTATGACTTAATTTACTACACTTCTGCCTACAAGACACTTGGAATAGTGAACAACCTTCAAAAAGTGATTGGTTACGCATCAAAATGATTTACTAGCGGTTGGCTGGTGTCAATGACCCACATGGCTCATTATGAATAACCCTGGTCTACAGACACTGTGGGACTTGAATTAGTGACGCACCTGTTGTGTCCGCCTCCATGGGTTCTGCAGGATGCTGCTCAATGGGCAGCCCATCCACATGCGTGAAGACAAAAGGTTTATCTGAGGCCAACATCAGCCCCTTCCCCTTTGGCTCCAACGCTGCGTAATGAGGTACCGACTTCCCCATCAACACCCTCCTCTTCATCACCTTGTAGGTCTTCTCCTGACCTGAAATTGGAATGATAAACATTTACCATGAAAATAAATTCACAGTGGTGGTGGTTTCATTTCTAAAATGCTATACTGCACCTGAATCATTTTGCTGTTTATGTTTGATCATTAATAATATCATCAACATCATATCTGAGTCATAGATTAATGTAGCTTATACAATGACTTTATTATATAATCTTTGCTGGCAAAGAATGTGATCAATAACTCTATTTAAATTCTGTTTAATGAAAAAGCTGAATTCTGGCTGAAAAAACAGGATATAGAAGTGAAAACGCAGTATGGCTAATTGGCACAAATAATATGGGGAGTCTTTCTCCAACACACAAAGCTAATAGCAAAAAAGATGAGGCTGCAGCTAGCAAATATCAAAAGGCTTCATCTATGAATCATTCACAAGGCTCTCAAAATGTTGTATATTCTTTTCATGCCATTCTGCCATTGTCTATCTTATAAGCAGGCTCTTTCAGTCATAGTCAGAGAGCCAGTCACCCAAAATATGAGCAGACCTGTGATGTCATGCCGTACTTTTTATTTCTGTTTTATCTATTAATTTGGTCATTAAGGTCCACAGAATGAGAGGCCTGCTCTGCCAGAAACATTGCAAAAAATGTTTTTGCATAATGATGCCTTCCTTTTTTGACCATGTGATGTGAACTAGGTTTATTTTCTTATGTCGCATTCACACCTAATACTTCGGTAGACTCGCTGCGAATGGAAGTTCGCAGCGAAGTTGGGATTCTTGCATAATATATAATTTGCTGCCTTCTTCACACTGCGCTGTCATCCGCAGCAATTGGAAACGCAGCAGGGAACTTCATCAATGTGTTCCATTCATAAACTACACTTTCTGGTGTGAAGGCGACCTTAAAGTGCTCAGTAGGTTGTGTAGACTGTCAAATGATTCCCAGATAAAGTGAACAACGTTATAAAAGTATAAAAGTTATACAACATTTTGGCGAGGGAAAAACGGCCATCACCAGACAACTGTCCTCTATCTATGGCTTTATGCGACCACTGTACTGTATCTAGAGGCCATTATACTGTATTGTAAACCACTGACTGTACTGCATATATAGACTATTGTACTGTAACTACATCGATTGATCACTGTACTGTATGTCTTAAGTGCTGTATACCGTAGGTTCAAACTAAGATACACAGAATCCCACAGGTCTGATAGTCGCATAAAACATTGTAATTGTAATTGTAAAAAACGCACTTTGGGATCTGGGATCATCAAAATCTTCAGATCCATTGATTTGGGTTTGATAATTGATTTTAATAATACTTTGCGTGGAATGACTATACAGATTGCTGAAAAGAATGAGACATTGGCTGATGTCATAATCCATGGCAAAGTTGATTTATATTAAAGTAAAAAAGCAAAAATCCAAAAAGGGGTGCATTTTGGTACAAAGAATGTCAGATAATTTAGAAAGGTTTTGTGAGTGCATTTCTTGACTTGGTGTGTGTATCTGGGAATCATTTGTTGACAGTTTACACAACCTACTGAGGACTTAAAGAAAATAATCTTCACATGACACAGTAAAAAAAAAAGGCCATATAACTGTTTTGGGCAATGTTTCCGGCAGAGCGGGCCTCTCATTCTGTGGACCTTAATGACCAAATTAATAGAACAGAAATAAAAAGTACGCCATGACATCACAGGGCCAAACATTATTTTTTTCCTTTTCTTTTTTCTTTTGAGCCTGCGGCAAATGTCAGGAGCCAAATTGTGTTTACTTCCATGCTAATGTGGTGCTCATGTGGGACAAAATAATTAAGCTCAATGAATTACCCGTTATGCCTATTTAACTTCACAGTGTGACCTAATCAATCAGCAATCATTTTGGCTGGCCACTGAATTTCCTTGTTGAGATTACAAACCTTACTGTGACTAAAATTACAAGGATAAATGAATTAAGATCTCAATCCAAGCTTGATTATACTGTATATTACATACCCTTCTAATCTTACTACATACCCAATTACCCAAATTCTGGAATATACTCACAATATACTCACTGGGGCTGGGTGACTTCAAATCATTGTTACAAATATTTCAAACTTTTGCCTCTATTATAGAGACACAGCAAGGTCCTTGCTGGAATTATAATAAAGGTATAATATTGAGAACTTAAGTGTTTAATCAGACTAATCAATGTAGTTGATAATAAGAAATACATACAAAATTACATATATTTTTTGAGCAAGATTAAGTGGGTTATTGGTTCTAAATTAGGATATATTTGGATTAAATTGCCCAGCGATACCGCTCACCTTGTCCTGCTGTGTTCGTGACTGTGATCCATTCCAGGGATACAGAGTATCCACTTCCCTTGGTTTCCTCCGAGTCTTTCTGGATGCGGAGCATCAGGACCTCCATGGTATGGACCCCAGCATGCACATGAGACACACTGTGGAGGATGTTGAAGGGTTCCCCCAGCTCTTCATTGAATACTGGCTAAAAGAAACACAAATGTGCACATGATGAACATACATCCGGGATGTATGAAATTATATATTCATTTCGTATATATATATTTATAGGGTAAGCCTTCAGTTGACGTTAAACATACTTGTACATCATCAGAACATTGCATTATTCTGATGGACACTGCAAAAGCCAAACCCGAGGGATCAAACATGTGAGTTACAGAAAGGCTGCCCTGACCACACTGCCAGCTGCTATCAAGGATTCAAGATACATCAGCAATGCATCCAGTTATTATGTTGGCCAAATATTTTCTGGAGGTGGTACTTGGGAAGGTGGGAACCAATGATCTAGAGTAATGAGTGTATATGGAATAAATGAATGTAGTTTACTAGCTTTCCAAAATTACTTTTTTTCCTACACCAAATAGCTAATCTGTAAATCTACTAGTTCCAGGGAATGTTCGCCCCAGAATAGGGATACTTCATATTATGGTTAATGGAATAAAAGGAAAAAAAGAGAAATATTCAGTAGCAGTTTGGCTCTGGTTCTTTAGTGCCGACATTAAAACATTGGAAAGTCTTCACTTCAAAAGGTTTCAGCAGCATAATCCTTCTACATCTACATTCAACAAATTCTACTCTTGAACTGTGCATGGTGTTTCATGGACAGAAAGCAAATTATTTTTATTCGTTTTTTTGCGGCTTTCACCTTTATTTTTTTATTATTTTTTATAGAGGGACAGACAGTAGGCCGACAGGAAATGGGGGAAAGACATGACGTAAAGGCTGTTGGGATTGGGAGTCGAACCCGCGGCACACTGCCAGACTCGGGCTACCGGCCCAGGCAGAAAGCAAATTAATTTGCAAGCAAAAGCAGATATAGAGGGTATGCGCATGCATAAAGTGAATGGCAAATCGAGTGGCAAAGTGAGTTTAATGTTGTTTAATGTCGTTTAATGCAATCATATTGGAATTTTATGTTTGGATGTATGAGCTGTCAATGCTAGAAAGTAATTTGGCACTCAGTAGACGTTCCCGCATAACTTCCTGGTTTGATGAGGATGTCACACGCATACCCTCTATTGTGGATATTACTGAGATAACATGAACAAAGATTCCCTTCCTCACTGGTTTAGAAAATCTGGTTAGTTAGTACTGACAAATTATTGTCTGTTTAACATTTTCACACCTCATTTGTTTGTCCTAAAGAGTGGTAGAACCTATTACCGTAAATTGATTCTTTATTAACAGTAAGAAAATGCAGGTGCAAATACCTTTTCCATCATATTAAAGCTCTTAACAGCTTTTCACATTATAAAGAAAGAAAAATAATATAATGATGCAAAATTAGGTATGTGCCAAATGTTTGACATTTTTATACCTGTGTTTTGCATAAAGCATTTACATTTTTAAACAAGGTCATGGAGAAAGACTGCGGGTCCAATGGTACAGATTCTTCCATTCTTTTTCTCCCCAATGTAGTTGTTGCCAATCCCCCGGACCCCACCTTTATTTTACCAGGTCGATACTTTCAGATCAAAGACCTATTATTATAAATATAAAAATCTATATTTTTTTATCCCACGATTTGTAACCCATTTTTCACCCGTGCCACCAGGCTGACCAAGGGGAGGAATAGAATAAAGGAATAGGATTAACAGAATGGAGAAATCAGCCGTCAAGACGTTCTGGCAGAGTTGGGCATCACATTCTAATAAAGGGTCAGACTGAATACCCAATCTCAGCACTGGCCTCAGTGGTTTGCCTCGTTATCAATATCGTTATCCGATTCCCAACCCATACCTCCTTGGATCGAAGCCCGCTTGTGCCACTATTTTTCCGCCAACCGGAATCTTTTTTGCAGATAAAGTATCGTTTTAGACCGCGACGGAGGCGCGCTGACTCAAGCAACCTTGAGCCATGAGGGGCACCACCGTGCAATGTAATGCAAGTTGTTGTTGCAAATGTTGCAAAGTTCACTTGAGCACTCGATATATTATTACTTTGAACAAATCAGCTGAGTGATTTCTTCTTCTCTTTTCTTCTTGGGGAGTTGGACATGTTAATGACCGTTTGTATAGTCCCCGTCACTGACGACCCATACCATTTATTTGTTTTATTGTCTCCACCAGGTCGAAGGCATGGGGAGAGTATGTTTTGCACTCCGTCCGTGTCAGCATCGACCGTTAACCCGGTCGATGCAAATTTTGCACACACTCCCTGGATGCCAACGATGAACCTCTGCCCCACATTTTCCAGATTGGCCTGTTATAGCACGACCAACAGGTGGATTTTTTTTAAACACAATTTTGGAACAAAATGCCTCAAATCATCCAATTGTCATCCAAGTGTAAGAAGAAATGGCACCCTTTTCACATTGGCCTATTGTAGTGCCACCAGGAGACCACAACCTGACCTGGCCTGGTGGAGACCTACCGGTAGTTCATATTTTATTAGGACAACAATATCAGTCACCAAAACCAAGGATGGGTGTTTTCGATGAATCCATCATGGTTAAAATGGAGTTTGAAGTTACAATGGGTTTGTGTAAGGGGCCGTGTCTGATAAAGTGAATATCAAATATCTAAAAACTGTCTGAGGAGCTCACAAAAGTTTGAGTAGACATTAAAATTACCACAAACATGATTGAAAGTGAAATATCCCTTTAAGTCACCAGACACTTCATTTCATCTGAGGAGTTTCACCAGGACACATGCAGAGGAACACGCTATCCCTCCCATTCACACTCCCTGCTGAACAAGTGACCAAGCGACATAGAACTTCCTCCCCTGCCTGCTTCCCACCCTGATCATTAGAGTGGCTGGCCAAGCCGAAGGCACCAAGGAGGAATTGAAACCTTGTCCACTGTGGTGAGCTGGAACTTAACCCCTGCGCAATCCGGACACCTGGGGGTTCGTTCTTAAATTACTATTCAATGACCACTTCGTCTTACCTCCCACTTTAAGTGGGAACTCTCTCCCCTCTTGCTGGTGCGGAGGAGGTAGAGTCTGCCAGTGCCGTCGGAGAGGGCTGCCCAGGTGGCCGAAGTGAGACTCAGAGAGGCCCCCAGGCGATCCTCAGTCTTGCTGGGATCAGGGGTCATATGATAGACCTCTGTGGGCTTCCCGAGAGCTGTATCCTGGATTGACAAAACAACATGAGTCAAGAAGCAGACAAGACACAGAGAAGCAATGCACAGCTCCAAAGAGTCTAACTGCTAAGCATGACAATAGTAGACAGTGGATTTTGTCAATACTGTTCTACAATATGGATTGACCTTGTAGCAATCAATACATTAAAAAAGGTCATAAATCCCTTTAATATAGTCCATTATCAGTGTGGGCATTCAGGACAACCTGGCCAATTATATTCTGTGTCATACTCCAGACATGTCTTTAATACAAACAATCAAATGGTAGGACTCGGTGACTGTAGTGTTTGAAGTACAAAGTGAAAAGGTTAATGCTTTTTGTATCGAACTGACCACAGTAATCCCTTAAGAACATCGACTCTGACGCGCACAACTTGACAGAAACGTCATGTAAACAGAAACAGCATTCATTTCACAGGCCGGAAGATCAGTTAATCAATAAGGCAGGGAGTGAGAAAAAAAGATTGTGGGAAAAGAAACAGAGGTACTGTAGAGCCCTTCCTTGCCCCCTTCCTCTCGCCATGAGAACACACGTGATCGTGAATGATTCACACTCACAGCTGTACTGTCAGTTCCTTGCTTGTATAGAGACATGATGTTACATGAGCATCAATTATTCGCCACACCAAGTAACACGTATTCAAAAGGACGAGGCAAATAGCTGCTCTTTCGTTTCCATGGTGCATGATACTGTGCATACATAGGCCTACAGTATAATGCACCTTTCAGATCATTTTCTCAAGTGTCAGTGCTGCTAAATGTACAGAACGAATTAATTGTCCTCGGGCCGGCTGTATACAATAACCAACCACCACTTCCCTCCAATCGTACACAAAGACTTGCCAGCAAGGATAATTATCAAGGGATCATTGTAATTAGATTTTTAACAACACGTTTGCATAAAGAGTCATAATGATGCCAGTGAAAGCCAATAATACTGTCTGCAATGACTATCATTCAGGCTGGCTGACAGAAAATGAAAAGGCCATTAGCCATTATCCTTAATTATAGTCAATGCTGTCTGAAAAAACAGTCTCCACTAAGATCATATTCATTGCTCTGGTTTTGCTCCTTGCGTGTCAGTGTAGCAAGCAAGTTTCTTATCAGATCTTCAGACGCAAACAAATATTAGAATTGAGCAGCTTGGACTCCTCATGCATAGAAGGAAACATGAAGTCAGTCCGCTGCCCCCCAGGTTGGCAGAGGAAGTGTACATTAGATAATTGACACTGGGTGAAAAAATGGGTTGCAAAATCGTGGGATAAAAAAATATTAAAAAAATTATTGAACCCAAGAGTAATCTGTTTTTGTGTTTCTGTGTTTCTCTGTTCTTTCTTCGCTCACACTGACCCGCTCATTAACATGTGTCTTCATTAGTCTACATTAATTGTCTCATTCTCCCTCTACTACATCCTGAGCAGGAAAGGGTGCAATGTGTAGGAAGAAATAATACTGAGCTTGCCATTACTGAGGTATCTGCTGCCACCTACTGGGTGGGCTAGGTGAATGAAAAGAGATTTCACCCAGTGTATTTCATAATACATACATGCAAAATGTACTTTCCCCCCAGGGGGTTATGCCTATGTTCCCTCAGCCCTCTGTTTCTCCAACACAGAATTGACACCATGAACTGCAGTTTATTATATATTATATTGGAAGGCTTTGTTTAAAACTTTTAAAGAGACATTTATTTAGACAAAACAAAAAACAAATATACAGGCTTTCTTACCTTTATTTGTAGTTGTTACGTCCCCACCAAAGAGGTCCAGGACCCCAGGTGTTATTTTGTGCAAAAGCGCATTATTGGCTATTTCCCCTACCATAAGCCCTCAATGAATTGAATTGAATTGAATTGCATTGCATTGCATTGCATTGAATTGAATGGGGCTATGGGGTGTTTGCATATATCCTCTCTTTAATGTAAATAGTATCCCAAGCAGCACACTTTACTACTTATTTCGATGGAAAAAAGCGAATTCGCACAAAAACCCAACCCCCATTGAGGGCTTATATTAGGGGAAATAGCCAATAATGCACTTTTGCACAAAATAACACCTGGACCTCTTTGGTGGGGAAGTAACAAATAAAAAATAAAGGTAAGAAAGCCTTCTAGCATGGCATTCTCCTTTAAGGTTTGGGAGAGGGTTTAGGTGTGCTGCCCCGTGGGAGGTTAGGGCTGATTCATACTCCTATTTTACCGCTGTTTCGGCGCTGTAGTGCCGAAATGATTTAGGTCGTCAGAAATTTTCAGTAGCACCGAAGAGCCAACTTTAGGACGGTACCTGAATCGGCCCTTAGGGTTAGGATGAGGGTTTGAGATATCAGACCAATAGTATGTTTAACCAAAAGCATGCACCCACGCTATCAAGTAGGACACAGCATTACAGGGGTTGTGAGTTCATAAGTGTGTGGAATAAAAGGACTTTAAGATCAAATGAATCAAAAGAAACAGGAAGGCAAGGTAGTGTAGATAAGAGAACTGATTCTTTTGACCTGTTATATTGCAGATTTTGGATCAATCAAGCTATTATCTCTCACTTTTTTTAAATCTCTCACTTGACTTTTAGATTGTTAAAGAAGCTAGTGCCCACTGCAATTGTCCATACTCATCTATATAAAACCATAAATTTGTCAACCTGTTGCATAAGGCATAGCAATGACTGAGTAAAACCGCAGCATCAAAATAAGAATAACTTTGTTCATAAACATTCATTTATCTCTGTAACTTTGGTGCAGGGACATATCGACTAACTAACTATCCTAACAATATAATAGTACATACAGTATGGACAGTGGACACACAGTACAAGACAGCCACCTCAGCAAGTCACCAAGCTGATCAGCAAGCTTTTAGATTAAACTTACCAGATTCACAGTGAGATTCAGAACTCGTCCTTTGCAGTCCACAAAGAAGACACTGTCTTCATACCAGGGATCTAAGTGCAGGTAATTGTACATGCCAAAAGCACGCACATGATCCAAAGTGTAGTGACTATCCTTCAGTTTAATCTCTTCCACAGCTAAAACAAAAGGCGAAAAAGAAATTAATAGATGTGTTGTGCAAAAATGAATTTCCTTTCCATTCCTGCTAAAGTCAAATACCAAAGAGTGATAATCCTTGCTCTTCTGATTACTGAACAGGCCTACTACACCAGACCCATAGGCCCCTAAGCCCGCTGTCGCTGTTATTAACTTTGCATTTCTTGTTGCATAGTCAAAAAAGAAAGGGCTTATTCGTCCTTTTGCACACCTACTTAGGAGTAGGACAGGTGCATAGGAGTGAACAGCCAACTCAAAGTAGGAAAGGGAAAACAATCAGGCACACTGTCTTCACTTACAGCAGAGTTTATTGAAGAGAACAGAACACACTGTTTTGGGCAAACTGACCTTCTTCAGGTAGGGAGGGATACCTGATGAAGGTCAGTTTGACCGAAACGTGTTCTCTTCAACAAACATAATGCTTTAAGTGAAGCAATAAAATAACAGACCTCCAGAATCTACTACTGAAAAACTGAAGGAATGACCTAACATTCACTTTCAAGATGTCACAAGAAAGAAGCCCTGGTGATACCTTAAGTATGTATTCTTTCAGTTTATCTACTGTATGGGCCATTCAAGAATTGTGCAGACAAGACCGGATATTGAGCTTGATGAAAGACACAAAATTCAGATGTTGCCAATGTTGCCATCAACACTATGGCTTTATACAGTAGTTTCATCTTCAACTTTATTGTAAGGTTTGCAGGCGTAAAGAAGTTGGTTATTTTCTTTTGGTTATTTTCTCCCACAAGCTGCAAATTATGTTTGCAAATGTTGTGCTATTTCTGATTCTATTCTACCTCTATCAGAAATTGCAAAGGGGAGTGGTCATTCTCTCTCCTGTCGTGCGTGTGCCGCAAATCCTGTGCAGGTGAGTTTAGTTATTGGCTAAACTCGCCTGTCTCCCCACTGACAGAGCGTTGGAGTGCTTCCAAACTCCAACACTTAGAAAAATAATCACCTGCACTGAATTTCTTGACAGAAAGTAGCTATGTCTACGGTGGATTTTTATGAAACAAAAGTTTGGCAGATTGAAAGAGGATAATTCAAGCTTGGCCTAGAGTTATCTTTTCTTTAAGGTATTTAATGTTTTTATTTTGTTGTTCTCAGTCCACTGTGTGGACAGTGGACTGATCGAGATACAACAAAGGCTTGAAGCCTACTGTTTAATTTTTCATAACTGCTTTTGGTAAAATCTCCTGTTGCCTGCCATTATGTATTCTTGCCACAGACAAGAATCTTAAGGAGAAGTCCTTAAGGCAGAGATAATCTCCCAATGAAATATAGTGCCCATGGGCTTTTGATTGATTGATTGAAATATTTATTAACAGTTTGCAGAATTACAGTACATTTCAAGCACAAACTCAATACAAAGACTGTTAACTGTGAGTGGACGACCCAATTAAGCATTACACTTGTTTACAACAGGGTCCACATTGTTCAATTCATCAAAACATTTAGAGACATACAAATAGACATTTCTATATTTCTTAGGGAGATTATCTCCCAAAAAACGTGTTATCGCATTTGTCCAGTTCTCCCTGTTACCATAGTAATAAGATAACCAGTCCAGTAGCTACTGCTATGCACTGTAGATTCTTACCAGCATCCAGTTGAACGTTGTATGTGGGAATTGAGTCCAGCGACAATCTGTAACTTTCAAAGTTTGGATCCAAAAGGTCCCTGTTGACCTTTAAAGAATAATTTGCGGTCATGGCGTCGCGAATATTAATTACTTAGTTACCTGACCACAAATTTAAAAATATGTGCAGAGAGAAACGATGATGATGGGGTCATGTGCTTCCTGTCTGTAGCTTACGCCACGGTAACGCCACGGTACTATTTTAGGACGGACACGTGAACTATTCACAGTATTCAGTCGATCTGGGAAAACATTAGGTCAGTATTTAAGTTTTTCAAACAACTTTTCAGCTGTCAATTGTTTTATTAGTGGAACTCATTTTGCGAGCCCAGCTCATAGCAGACTTTCTTAACATAATAATGGTACTGTGCAACCGGAACGTTCAAGCTTGTGTAGTGTGGCGGCGGTACTGTTATGTGAAGGGACTGCTTCCCCCACACAGGCACACACATCTTTGTGTCTGTGAAGGTATAATAGCTTGTGTATCAAAACCTTTTGTCTTTAACTCACTTCATTGCTTCAATACATGATTACACGTGTAAATCACTATCGGTTTTCTTTATATTATATTTCAGCTAGAACATGAGCAAAGATTCACAAATGAGGGCCGCAATAAACCAGAAGTTAATAGAAATGGGAGAACGGGAGCGGTAAGTAAATCCTGTCTGACTGCCTTGTCTGTCCTGTCTTGAGTCTTGACGCATGTAAGATATGAGGGTTTGAATATCCGGTACATTTCAAACAATACATTGTTTCCCACAGGTTGAAAGAATTGCTCAGGGCAAAGCTGGTGGAATGTGGGTGGAAGGATCAGCTGAAGGCACATTGCAAAGGTTTGTATTTTGTTGCACCCGCATAATCGAACAATTATAGTACTTGTTCCTGAAAGAGACGGGATTATTGTCCAGACGTCCAGACGCCCCCCGGTTTACCCAACAGGCGGACTGGTTTCAACTTCAACTGGTTGTCTCGAGTCGTCACCATTGTGTAGATATCTGATGGATCTCTTAATTTTTGTGTCTAGATGTCATTAGAGAAAAGGGCCTGGAACATGTCACAGTAGAGGACCTGGTCACAGAAGTGACACCAAAAGGCAGAGGTATGGTACAAATTACAACATAGTGATTGGGGAATAATAAAAACTAATGGTATTCTTGTCTTCACCATGCACCAATAAATGTCAAGGTTATTTATACTACTCTGTACAAATGTACTTGCATAACAATGTTCAGATACCTCTCAGATCTTCATCGGGTTTAAAAGTGACTTTTTAACCTGACGAAGATCAGAGAGGGATTGAAACATTGTTACGTTAAAAAAGTGTAGAATGGATTCTATACATTGTTACGTAAGAAAGTGTAGAATCAATCGATTCTATACATCACACAACAGTGTTGCTTGCCATCAAGAACCGATTTACAAGCTACCAGCATCTCACATTGCAATGCATTGTCTTTCAGATCTAATCTATGATTTGCTTATTTTGTTTTGTATGAGTTTCCTTATCTTTCTGCCCCCTACATTTCTTGCAGCCCTTGTTCCTGACAGTGTGAAGAAAGAACTGCTACAGAGAATCAGAGCGTTTCTAGCTCAACATGCAACTTTGTGAATGAAAACATTCCACTTCAAGCATTTTTTTTACTCGCTGTAGGTCAGCAATTAAAGTTCAAGTACAGATTTTTGTTCTTATTGTGGGAAGCACTGAGTGTTATGTTTATATTTTATCATTTGTTTTGATATTGAGTTCATTTATTGTTATGCAACAGTTTTGGAATTAAATGAAGCTGTGGCTATTTTGGTCATTGCAATTCCTGTTCTGTTTTTCTACTAATTAGTGATGTTGAACCTGAGTATAGAATCTTAGAGTGTGTGTGTGTGTGTATGATACACATTCACTGGAGGGTGTGCAGGAGTACAGCAAAAGACATCAAGATTTATTGACTAAAAAGTCTTGATGTAGGCTATAATTCCAGGTGCCTGACAAAGAAATCTACAGTAAAAATCTAAGTCTGCACACTGGTTAGCAGCTCCACTTAGTTTTATTGCTGATCAACCTTTTGATCCTATAGCCAAATTTCAGCCGCTCACAACAGCATGATGGTGTTACTGTGAAATTGGTGACCTGCCAAAAGTGACCATCTTGTGGACTTCACACATATCATACATGGAGGTCTTTAAATGCAGAATGGCCTAAATGCAGATAGGTTGTACTCTGCTATAATAAACAGACCGCAATGATTCACTTTCGGACACTTGTGTGATATCTACACCATTGTATATTTCAGCAGGCCGTGGGTTTGACTCCCGATCCCGACGTCATTTACTGCATTTCCTGTCAGCCTATACTGTCTATTTCTATATAAAAAAATATAAAAGACACAAAAAAAACATTTATATTTCAGCGGGTCACCAATTTCACCACTGACATGCTGGACTGATGGAGTGTGAGTGAGCGAGTGGCCAATATTTTGGTTATTGGAATTAAGCTCATGGGATCTTCATCAGAGATTTAAACAGGGAAATTGGATGTGCTCAAAGAGTCAACTTATATAAAAGGCAAAAAATGTGCTGGGTTCATACCATTCAATAATTGGTGATACTGTAAAACAATCCCATGACAATTAGTATAGTGATGAATGAACATAAGTGTAATGTAGTGTAAATGTAAGTCAGTACTGTATACAGGAGCTGTTTAGACAGAAGATGATGTCTCAAATTTTATCAAGAGTTATTACATTGTAAAATTAACAAGAATATACTATTGGATACTCCAAACTGGAAATTGACATTGGCAATAATGTCTTTTAGAGACCATTTGAATCCCTATACCAAAGGGATTTCTCAATAATTATGTGTCATGAGAGGATGAAAATATAAACAGAAAGGTACAGGGTCACAAGATATCAGTCTTATTAAAATCAGGAAAAGTGTATTATCTGAATCCATAAAAGGGGAAACAAAACGTCCTAATATTGATGACAAACGTCAAGAGAAGACAAATATTAGGAGACTTGAAGGAAGAAGGAAATCCTGACATGACAACATGATGTCCAATATGTCTGACATGCTTGTGTTTGTCAATGTTCATAATCACTTGCTGAGGGGGAAAGCTTTATTAAGAACATTTTAATACTTTTCTTTTCTCCCTCAGCAAGTGATTATATGATGAGACACTTGAGGATGAAGAATGACTGAATTGTTCTTTCAAACAAAACAAAAAAGTGAACTTTTTGAACAAAAGTTAAAAGGATAACAGACATTCACTAATTTATAGTGCTCATGCTCTCGCATGGACATTGCATAACAAGACGTTTCTTTGGGTATAATGTTCTCACAGCATCCCTGATCATTGTGTCATTTTTGTCAATTCAAGCAAATTGATTCCCGAAATAACTAGGAATCTAGGATAACAGGTATAGGCCGGGCCTACAGTAGCCAACAAAAATCAGATAAACATTCCTCCTCCCATTTTCAGGTGACATACGTAACACGGTCGGCTCACATGTATAGTTATAAAACGCCAGTGTAGCCAATATTCTTGAGTGCAGCTCTCTGGATTTACAGGTAGATATACACTCAATAAAATGCCAAATTCGATACTTTGTTGGGTCTAACTAGCTATAGGCATGGAACAATTGTGTGTTATTCTTTTAGACATTTATAAGATGTTATGTCTTATGTGGAGTGTATATCTATAGTCTTTTAAATCACAACTTAAAACATTTTTATATTCACTATAGCCTTTGCACCACCGACATGATCTTGCACCTTTCCTTTTAGATTATTCTGTCCTATATGCCTGTTGTTTTATTATTGACGTCTTCTGCACTGTATTGTATTGCATTTTTGCACTTTGGTACAACGAGAGTTAATTGTTTTTAAATGTGCTATATAAATAAATTTCATTTCATTTCATGTGCACGTCCACGGAACCATTTCGCGTTATTCATTAAAATGTGTTCATATAGGCTAATCTCCTGTTTTGTTTTATTTTCTGAACAACGAAGAGACCGGGCCGGGCTATCAACAGAGAAAGAGCGAAACTCCAGCTGCACCTGCCACTTATCCTGTCACAAGCTTTGTTTTAGTGTCAGAAGTAAGTTGACGTCGCGTGCGCCGGGCCGGGGACATCCAGGGCACATCCGAGGATGGAGCACGCGCGGTGGCATCTGCACTTGCCAGTCGCTCTCTTCTTCGTAGCCATACTTTGGTGCTGCTGTAGTAAGTAAAAATCTAAACAATAAAGTTGTTTTTTCTTTTCCTTTTTCCTAGCATAGACCAGTGTTACAATTAATGCCGTTAAAAATAAATCTACTCTTTCAGATGCTCAGAGAGTCACCAGAATATCGCCAAGGACTGGGAGTGCAAACGGAGCGACACGACTTACAATTACAGGAGAAGGTAAGATTACGATATAAGAATTAAGAAGTAAAACTAACCATGCAACAACAAACATGAGAGCGATCTATCCATGCGCATTGCGCACACAGATTAACTCAACTGCAACAACAACCATGCACCCATGCAGTTATCACCTGTCTGTCAGTGTCAGCTGTCACTTTATATGCATCTTAATTAAAATGATAAAGCTTATATCGCGCGATGATGTCTTTTGCAAAAAAGAACCGATGCAGCTATGTTAGTTATGAGATCCGTTCGGCAGGCGACACGATCGCTTAATTCGCACCTTCGCATCGACTTTCATACACTATCTTAGTGCGTTACAGTATAGCCTCTATAGTCTAAGTCTATACGTGTTCTCTGCAGGCTTTGCTCAAGAAAACCAGTTCCAGTTGAGTCCTACAGACGACAATTTCGGCAACCGTGTGACTCTGGTGTCAGGCACCCGCTCAATTCCCTGTGATGTGGAGAGAGACTCAACACATGGCAATCAGATCATGTGTTATACCAGGTATGGTTTGATACACATCCAAAGCTGATGCAGCATGGTCATAATCATAATTAACTAGAAAAAGTGCCCTTCCGGGCACAGGTCTCCACCAGGTTATCCACAGATCCGTGCAGTTAGAGGTAAAAACACTTTTCGGCCAGTTATAGCGCCACCTTGAGGCTGAGTTGAAATTGTTCATGTGGCATTTCGTCCTCGGCCTAGTGGGAATGTGGGTGCACAATTTCACGGAAATCACGCGATGTGTTCATGATTTGCAGCATTTTGTTTGAAACTGAGCACTCCTGTGAACTTTGGAAGCCAATCTTAACCAATCAGGATGGAGTCTGATAAATCTGAAAGACCCGTTTCGTTGAATGGCTCTAGAGAGACTGTGTACCAATTTGCGTGATGTTTGGACAAAATCTGTAGGTGTACTGTGCAAAAACTTGTTTTGCACAAAGCGGCCTCCTGGTGGCGCTATAACAGGCCGTTCTGGAAAGTTTGGGGCAGAGGTTCATCGTTGGCATCCAGGGAGTGTGTGTGCAAAATTTGGCATCGACCGGGTTAACGGTGGCCGAGATTAGCTGGTCACGGACACACGGACGGACACACGGACGGACACACGGACGGACACACAAACGGACGGACGGAGTGCAAAACATACTCTCCCCACATGCCTTCGGCCTGGTGGAGACAAATATAGCCTACAGTATCTGTGAAGAATGAAGAGTGGGCTATTAGAGCCAACCTGGCTGTAAATAAATAAATAGGGATAGTGGTTAGAAACTGAAACACTATCAAATTGAAGCTGATAAATGCCTGATGATTGAAAAGCTGGAGAGACAGGAAGACTGTCTTGTTAGTACCGAACAAACACTCTAGCATTGAATAGGCCTACTATGAAATATAGTGCTTTAACCTATTAACACAAACCGTTTTGTTTTAACCACAAAAATATTAGACTACTTTAATACATTACCTTTATGTATTGTATAAATACACTTTGTCATTGAACAGTAGGCCTACAACAAGTTCAAGGTGTGACTCCTGACTGATGTTTAGCTATACAACTGAAAAGAGGCCTATATACTCTATAGTAATAATCACAAATAATGGATAGAAGATAGAAGAGAAAACTGTAATAATGGATCAAAACTAATGTAGCCTACTTTGTGATACGGCGGGCAAAGTATAGGCTTAACTCAATGAGTAACTACATGCATGTAAAAAACGTTTACCCTTTTTTTCCTCCATGACAGACCCATGGGATCTTCATGGGATTCCTTTTTGGTCCATGTTAGTGTGGATGGTGTTCCCATTCCTAGGAACAGGATATGCAGCTGGTGCAGGTTCTATGTAAGACTTTATTTTTTATTATAGGCTGCATGCACAAAAAGGGTCATAAATGTAAAATTGTTTTAAGTGCAAGCCAGTGTGTGCAGACTGCAGGTCTTTTCAGATTTTTCAATAACAGGAATCACAGTTTAAGACAAGGGCTTTCATTTTTTGACATCCATGTACTTTAATATCTTTTCTTATGGTATATTTATATTTGATGAATTTGGCAGGTGAATCATACTGTGGTGTGGTGTGTTCTATGAAGAGTGTTTTAGGATGTGGTTTGTTTGATGGTGTGTTTTACTTCCTAATGGTGCTTCTATGATGTTAATATAGACCCGCTGGTACCGCACTCCCACCATCCAAAGTCTAACTCCAGCCTCTGGTCCCCCAGGTACAGTATAGTTCTTCCATACACTTTATTTGTCTCTACATTCTACATCAGTAAAATCCTGAGTGTTAATTTAACTCAGAGAGTGTACATATGTAACCAAATTGACCTTTAAGCATGCATTTGCACACTTTTTGAGTTTCAAATGAATACATTAACATTTAGGATTTTACCGTGTAGTGTGTACTGTACTTAATTCTGAATCCCATTGCCAACACACAGGTACCGTGGTAAAAATACGAGGTAGGATATGGACTGATGTGTATGGAAGCAATACTGCCGTGAGCACAAATGGTCGCAACCTCAGATTTCTGAGGTAAGAATCATTATAAATGATTATGACCATAGATAAACGCAATTGCACCCTGTTTGCTCACATATAAGTTCATTTGTCAATTCAGTACCATATTACCTTGTTCATTGCAGAGCATACATGGGAGGAATGCCTTGTGATCTCCTGAAGCCAAACTCTGATGAACTGTAAGTCAGTTTTTGTTGGGTGAAGTCTATGATTAAAGTGATTCTGATTGTGATTAACATATTATCTATCTATAAATGCACCAAGTCTCTGTATGTACATACATACTTACGTGTGTACGCTTGTAATCCACGTATAACTCAAGAAGTTCACCCCACAGAGTGACTTGAAAATTGACACACACATTCCACACCACCACTTCAAATTTGACACACGCGTTCCACACCACCACAGGGAGTGCAGTGCCCGGTGTCGAGTCCGTCAGATACACCGTTGTCCATAACCAGCACAAAAGCCTCTGCCCGGGCTCTGGACAGGTCCCAAACATAGAGTTATATAGAGACATCACCGGATTTCTCCTCTCATCCACTTGTATTGAGTTGCTCACCCAGCGCATGAGGCGTTCTTCCGGGTTGGAACAGAGTGCATTCTGATCTGGAAGGCATTCTGTATGTTGAGTAGTATACAGTATGATGCATGACATGTATAATTTGTATATAGTTATTAATTATGAATATTTTCTATTTACACTAATAAATACACATTGTGTTCCAAAGCTATGGTATAACTTTGGACAGTGAAAATTCTTACTGGGGATACATGAGCTGCAGAATGACTTCGACATATGTTGGTAAGACAATTTGGTTGATGATTTATACAATATACAATACAACTGATAATTATGGAATACAGTTTTTTATGTTCGAAGTTGTTATTAAAACACACCTTTTTCATCATAGGGCACCATAACTTGAGTTACATTCTGGATGCTGATTATGGAAGGTAAAAAACAATCGCTAGGGTTGCAACAATCGATTATTTTGCTAGTAATTATTCTATTGATTATTATTTCAGAAATGACGTGCAGAAATAGCGAAAATAGTCCATATCGAAGCTCACCATTGTGAACTTACGTTGTGAATTAATTGTTGTTGATCTCCCTATCTTATAAAGAGAAGTTTGTTTATCATTCTTAATCTTTCTTTTTATATCAGGAGCCTACCAGAAAAGAACCTATATAGGGTCTCAGCTGCAAACAAGCTCTCCATGTTTCAGACCTATGCAGGTAAAAAAGTTAAATGCTGATGAGTAGTCAAACTCAATCAAGACAAATATGAATCGTGTTCTTAGACTCTTATTCTGTATCATTCATGCTTAGCATGTGTCGTGTATGTTTATTTTCCCAGAGGTGACAGGAGTCTCTCCATCAAAGGGCAGTGTGCTAGGTGGGACTCTGCTTTCCATCCATGGACGTTTCTTTGATGAAACAGATCATCCAGCACAAGTCCTCGTAGGAGGTAATTATCAGTGTTAATTTGCAGGTGATCTTTATTTTATTTAGACCTATTGGCGCAACAGTGTAGGGAAGGAAGGCAAAGGAAAAGTACCAAGTCCAGCTCAGGTTATACCTACAGTATGTGGGCCTGGAGGCAAAGGTCTTAACCATTTCACCATTGACAGACACAGCCAGGGAGGGAATGTATACCACCAGCCACTAGTAGGTTATGCCTGTGGCTGACACTTGTTGTTTTGTTTTGTTCTATTTTGTTCTATTCTAATCTGACTGGTAAATCGGAATCCTTGAAACCAGTTGGTAGAATTTTGAATCCTCTCCTCCTGTTATTCATGAATAGTGATAAGGTATTACGTTGTGTTGTAAGACTATGCAAAAGGCTACGGATTGTTACAAGAGATTCAAGATTCATTATAAATATGATAGAGTACAATTCTTGGCTCCTCCTTGACATTGCAGCAACAAGAAAGATTGCAATATGGCCAGGGTGTCTTAGGGAAGACGAACTCACGAACAGACTTAGCTGATTTAATTGAGCAGGTGTTTTGTGTGCAGACAATAACCGGAAGCCAGTGAAGAGAATGCATAAGAGATTATTGGTGTGTTCACACGGGCAGACACAAAGACACAGTCTACCATTCATTGTCAATGGAAGCCAGCGACATGATGATGCAAAGACGCAATGATGCATGTAGCTGCTCCAAATGATCCTCCCATTTGTCTTTCCGTCTGCCTGTGTGAACGCAACATAAAATTATGAAAACTTTGGGATGTTCAAGACCAGGTGTGCCAGTCAGTTTAAGAGGTTTTACTGTGCATTTTGGCAGACCAGCAAGCTTGGAGATGACTGAGACTTGGATAAGGAGCTGGTCAGACTCCTTTGTGAGGAAGAGTCTGATCCTCTGGATGTTGTATGTGTGTGTGTGCAACTGTGCATCAGTGCATGTGTGCGTTACTTATGTATGTGCGCATTCATGTGTATGTGTGTAATAATAGGCAGACAGCCCATTATTGTCCATTGTTCATAAGCCTGGTAGCCTGGTGAGAAAAACTGTCCTTGAACCTGCTGGTCCAGGCCATGAGGCTGATGTATTGCTTGACAAAAGGTAGAAGCTGACCAGTTCATGATTGGAGTTATTGGGGTCTTTAATAATCCTGTGGGCTTTACTGACACAAAATCT
This sequence comes from Protomyctophum parallelum, assembly GCF_964188405.1. NCBI lineage: Eukaryota > Metazoa > Chordata > Actinopteri > Myctophiformes > Myctophidae > Protomyctophum > Protomyctophum parallelum. Next base: position 35,510,159 of record NC_139697.1, on the reverse strand, counting down.
AGTACATATCCTGGATCCTGGATGGTGCCAAGCTCACATCCTCTGATGCTCTGGGCTGTCCACACAGCCCTCTGCAATGCTTTCGGAACAGAAAGCATTTCAGTGCAGTTCAGTTCCCAATGTTCCCAATCATGGTGGTGAATCCAGTCAGGATGCTCTCAGTGCCTCTGAAGGCCAATAGAATCTTTGTACCAATGCTGAACTTCTTATGCCACCCGCGGTGAAAGAGGTGTTGCTGTGCATTTTCTACCGCATGAGATGACATGAATACTTGGTACTATATGTTTGTTTGACAAATGACACAGGTGTTTATCATGAATAGACATCAATCACATGTGCCATGCCCATGACAGACTGAACATTCCAGAATGTGTTATGAGGGCCCATAATGACTATGCATCCATAGTTCTACAATCAACCGTAGAAGACACGTAAATGCCAACCTGAGATTACAAAGAAGAATGACATTTCAGAAGCCATAGGAACATACTACCGGTATTAGCAGACAATGACAAACTATCTATTACACACAATAGTGTTTCACAAGCTTTTAAGGTTTGTTGTCTCTGGATGAAATGACTTGAAATACTGGTGTCTATCTAGAGAGTGAGAGATGATGCTGAAGATACATCACTGTACACTTGAATGACTCACTCTAAAAGTATGTGTAATCGTGTGCTCTCAGGTTAAACCGCAAATGATGCCGGCCTGCCTGGCATACCTAATAACTTTGCATGGCACAATTTTGATGCTTCAGAGAGAGTCCAAAACGGTTGCCACCTAGTTGTTTCCTTTGTCCAGCCGCTGTCAGATGGCTCTGGCATCTGTGGTTCCAGGACCAATGCCTGGTTCCAACAGCTCGCCTGTGCGCCTGATGTGTTGCTTGAGTGGTGCCTTTGTTGGAGGAAGTCTCTAGTGTTCTTGACTTCTGTGTGAAGAACTGTTTTCCTGGCATCATTCACCTCCATACACTCACTGGTTCGGTCATACATGAGCACCACAAATTGCTCCAGCAGGAACATTTATCCTTCACTTACTTTACTTGGCATGCATGATAGGAGTTCACTAATGTTTACCAGGCAGTCTTCTTTCCTCTGCCAGTGAACGCAGATACAGTGTCACACCCGGCAAAAGCACGAAAGATTTTAATTCCCACCAAAGGAGGTGTTATTTCACTTATTTCTTTTCTAATTTTTCTCCTTTTTCCCTTGAATACATAGGACCACAATTACTGTACCTACGTGCTGTCTACATATCTGACTAAAGTATTCAATCAATCAATCAATCAATCAATCAATCAATGCATTATAATGACTTTTCATTTCATTTCAGCAATACTTTTGTTAGAATATTGGTTACTGCATCAACTTTACTTGTATTAATATGGGCCATTTAGCGATCAAAATTCAATACATACATTTGATTTTGTGGCAATTTAAGTCACATTTGTCCAGCTTGGTACACCTTTTAAAGGAGTTTTAAATGAGTAATAATTCCTCCATTATTGTGTAACCTTTATTTGTGTTGTTGAAATGTTACAATTAAGTCACGAAATGCTTACAGTGGCTTTTCTCTGATTGTCTAAAGGCAGGCCTTGCAAAATCCAGACGGTGTCTGATGAGAAAATTACATGCATGACTCCGAGACAACCAAAGAGCATGACAACAACCTATCCCGGTGAGAACACTCCCTGTCTTTCTCTTTCTCTGCCGTTGTCTTTGTATGTGACATTGTACATTCCATTCCATATGATCTGTCTCCAAGCTTTGTTCAATGTTAACTTAAATCTCAAGATTGGTCACAAGTTCAACAAACAAATGTCACAAACCTTGACTGAATGGCAGAAGAATCTCAGGCGTCTGCCATTGTAAAGTATCTCTGAACAGGTTGTGCAAACACATGTACCCATCGCTTCTTATCACAATTCATAAAGAGTAGGTGACTTTGATGTTATTACTATCAGGATGAGATAATGTACCATGTCATTGTGATAAGAATACTTCATTATTTTAAAGTATAGCATTATGCAAAATACTGCCTCACTAAGCCCTGTGAAAACAGCACAGTCTACTTCTTCTACTACTGCATCAAAGTGTCTGTCATCACGATCCAGATTATTCAGCAGAGTGGTGTGTTTAACAATTCATTCTTTTACTGAGTATTAAAACATAAATATACTAGTTTTGCATTTGCAAGTTTGGTTCTTTTTTCTTCAAGTGTCAATTAACTTTTGATCTGCTGTTGTTGCTGTTGTCTGCTGTAGAAATGTACTGTATAATATTAATCACATTAACCCATTGTCAGCTGCTTGTTTGTAGGTTGGTTATTTTTGCAATTTGATATGCAACAATGTGGTTAAATTAAAACAAGACAATCTTCCTTGTGCCTTCACTCTGCTTACCCTACCACTTTATCTAAATTTGCATACAGGCGGCAGGGGGTTGAAGGTGGAGGTCTTTAATGACACAAGACCAGGGTCACTGGCTGACATACAGTCCTACAACGAGAACACAACTGGATACTGGATGGCATGGATTGACTCCATGCCTCACTACTTCCCACCATTCGATCTGTTTACCACTCGCTCGTCAGGCTTCTTTGTGCCTCCAACAACTGACAATTATACCCTGTATCTAAACTGCGATGACCGCTGTGACCTCTACTTCAGCAACAGCAGCCGGCCAGAGGACAAGGTAATTAGGCATTGTCACCAGTACAATAGAATCAAAGTCAATACTAGAATCAAAATCACTGAGGTCTACAACCAAAACATGCCAATGTTATCTTCTGTGTAAAGATATTAGCCATGTCAAAAACATATATACTCTGACAAAATTACCATAAGCCATACCATACCATACCATAAAAAATGTAAGCCATTTCTTTTCTTTCTTTCTTTCTTTTAATTTCTTTCTTTCTTTCTTTGTGGTGGTTAACACCACCATATTTCATTGATATTGAGTGAAATAATAGTTTTTTAGTTAGGCTAGAGAAACTTTAGTTTTATTACTCTGGAATTTTAGTTATCACATGCACTTATTCATTTTGTAGTTACAGTACATAATATTTCACAAAATCTATTTCAGGTCAAGGTTGCTTTCCAGACTCGTTATGTGAATAGCTACTTTTCCCAGGATTCCCAAAAGACTAAAACCATGTTTCTGGAGAAAGGAAAGGCGTGAGTAGAGGACTTTTACTCAACTTGTGTAACCAACAGTATAGGCAACAGTTAGCCAATAGTATTTTTATACACTTGAAAAAATATGATACGAAAAGTAGTACGACTGTATTAGAGATTGATGAGAATATTACGATTTTTCCAGACGTGTATTGTGTGTATTAAGTAAAAAAAATAAAAATAAACAAATATCTTTCTTAGCTACTACATGGAAATCCTGATGCAAGAGTATGGTGGACATGCCTACATCGACATGGCTGTCTTCCGAGGAACAAGTGCCTTCACAGAGGATCAGACAGATGATGCTATCAATGAGCAGCAGTACATTGTGGCAGATTATGACGTGTACAACGAGAAACAAGTATGTAATCCTATTGTAACCTAATAGTGTACGTGTTCAGGCCTAAAGAATGATTTTCACAGTAGAACTAGTCCCAGTGTTTCTCACCACTTCCAGTGTATAAAACTGATATATCTCCTTATTTATTTATTTATTTTATTTTTTCAAAAGACAAAAAGCAGCATGATCGTGCATTGTTTGCATGATCAGCAGTTTTTGCTAATTTTATGCAAGTATAAAAATCAGGAAGATTTAGGTGTTCATTCCCATTCAGCAGTATGCAGTACGAGTACGGGACTACCTTAGTGAAACCAGCATACATTATATTAGAAGCTGTCTCTTTCCTGGCCATTGCTCAACAACATATGCCTGATTTATACGGAAGGGCAACACACACAGGCTGCACAGCGCGGCAGCACAGTATCGACGCGCGTGAAGTGCCGCCCACAGGACGCGGCGCGCTGCCACGCGGCTGCCACATTTGTAGTAACTGCGCATCGGAGCACCGGTGAGGTGTGAAGTTGAACGCGCAGTGTGGGATATGTCAATTGAAAATAATGGGGGTGTCTGACTGTTTTGTCACGTGCCGTTTGCAGCCTGTTTGTGTTGCCCTTTAGTTGCATACCAGTGTCTCCTATTTAAAAAAGGAAAGAAAAAAGAAAGTACTGTGAGCGTGGGGATCAAGTATTTTCGATGCGCAACACGGCGCGCAAGCAAATATAAATCAGACAATGCTCTTATACTAACATGACCTGACGAAGATGTAACTGAAACATCGAAACGTTGTCACTTTTCACTTGCACCCTGTTATTAAACTAAGGGCCTAAATTGTCTGAGCTGCTCCAGTGCCTCCTTTTCGCAAATACTCTTATACGCTCTGTACTCTCTACTCCACATGTGTCAGCAATGTCACCTATAACCTTTGCGTCTCTTCTTTCACCATTGTCCAGGTTGTCAGCTTCGCGTCCTGGCCTGCCTCTGCTGCTCCAGTCAGTGAGGTCCAGAAGGTCACCGTGAACAGCAACTGTGCTAGCCATCTCTGCGGAAGCACATACTTCAGCCTGGGCTACGGGGGCACAAAGACTGGTAAAGCCTTCTGTCATCATACTCATAAATACGATCAATGATAACCTGAGCACACGTGCTTGCGTGCTTGCGTGCGTGCGTGCGTGCGTGCGTGCGTGCGTGCGTGCGTGCGTGTCCATGAAATATATGCCAACCCAGAGCCTGGATTAGGTGAATGACTACACAACAAACAGCACTATGGTGCATTTAGTACTTTTGGAAAATATGTTTATTTTTCTTATCTCATTATTGATGTACTGTAAGTATTTCTCATCATGCATTATTATTATTATAATGATTATTGAACCATTTATTGATTATGAACCATAATAATGGTATATGTATTAGCTACTCCCACAGAGTAGCTCTAACCCTCTTTATGGGTGCTCAGGACACTGGCTCCCACATAACAAACCTGCTTTGTCTTATACAGGACCCATCCCCGTCACAGCCACAGCAGACATGGTAGAGGCAGCTTTGAATGATCTCTGGTCCATTAAGCCGGACACAGTACAGGTCACTAAAGACACTTCACACTTCAATGTGACGTTCAACTCTCTAAGGGGTAGGTGACACAATTTAAACACTTAAAGTCTATTTTCCAAAATCACATTATGTGTTATTATCTTATCATTATTGTAGATCCAGGACCCCCAAAACCCACAATGTTTTTTTTTTTAAGATTTATTTTTGGGGCTTTTTATGCCTTTATTGATAGGGAACAGTAGTCAGACATGAAAGGAGGAGAGAGATGGGGAGTGACACGCGACAAAGGCCGTCAGGCTCGGGAGTCGAACCCGTGGCACGCCGTCCGGGCGGCCCGGCAGCCCAGGTGCCCAGACGGCCGAACTAACCGTCCAGGCCCAAATACTCACAATTAGACTACCCATAGTTCATATTTGCCAATTAAAAAATGTCCAGTTTTTTGCCCAGGCCATCAGGGTACCCAACTTTGATAGGGTCCCACAAAGATTTCCATGGGAGTTGGGTTGGAACACAGTGAATGATAGGTGTTAGTAGACACGTATATGAACGTGAATGTGAAGAAACCATTACTAAGCGTTTATTTTGTAGATGGGTAATTTTTTTTTTTGCTAACTTTCCCTAACTAACATTTTTTGTGTGCATTGACTACAGGTGATTTTGAGCCTCTTCAGTATGAGGTTTTTGGATCTGACACCAACATCACTGTCATGGAGGTGACCAAAGGCAAAGGCAACATGGCTACCTTCACTCTGCTCTGGGGTGGAGTACCTACAAAGCCCATCGCCTTCAATGCATCTCAGTCTGAGGTCTGTTCTCTTGAATAAAAGGTTTAATATTAATTAGCATGTGCATAATGGAAGTAGATGAAGCATAAACAAAAGACACTAAATATCAAGTGATAAAGTGGTAAGATGAGAGAGACTACATTCTGATAGATCACAGGTTTGATTTCTGTAAAAGCCAATGTGTCTTGTCAAAAATCTCCCTGAATAAATGTGATACTAGACAGTAAATGTTTTTGTGGGAACAGGTGCAATCCGCTCTGGAGGACATGTTAAAGGCTGAGTGCCCCAGTGGAATTACGGCAGAGGAGAGCTCTAATGTCAAATACTCCAGAGACTTTGAAGACGACGAATCTCGGGAACAGGTGGGAACTGGACTATTTACCAATGACTCGGGGGCCACTGCTATGGGAAACCATGCATGCAGGTGGACAAGGTGGTCTTTGTGGATGCAAACCCATAAAAAGAAATATGGCTGACTCTCACTCTTCTAGGAAAATATATGTATTTGGCAGGTAGTTTATAATGGAATATTATTGTTGCTGTTATCTCACCAAGTGATCTCATGGGAAGCCATTGTGTTTAGACTTTGACTTCTCACTATGTTCTGACGTCTTGTACCCAACTGACCATTAGTACAACGGTGATAATCGAGGGAAACCTGTGATGGATACAGAGGCTTTCTGTGGCCTTTGGTCACTGAAGAATCCTGAGGTCCTTTTCAAGGAAGATTATACCACCGAATCTGGTAGCGATTACGGAGCGATTTCATTGCAGCAGTATTCGATGGTAAGATATATTGTCCTGACTTATTTGGCCCTTTTCCGTCTGCAGAGATGGGTAGCATTAGATAGATTTTTAAATGTATGATGGTAATGATAAGAATCTGAAACATTCTTCAATTATTTTCTTTCCAGCTTTGTTTTGCATACAAAGGAGCATTGAATGATGGAATTAGGATCAAATTCACTTACCTCACCAACCAGGGCCAAACTATTACAGAGACAACAACAATTCTACAACAATTCAACAAAGAGCACAAGTAAGTGATCATTCACTATGATTTCAATATGCCAACTTAACCCAAAGTGAAGTGAGTATAAGCACTTCAATGCCCTTTAAGGGGCCGTGCACCCAGAAAGCAGGCCAGTGCTTTTGTGACATGCATTTTTATGGTGCTGGAGGAGTGCTCCTATTCCTAGCACCGAGCATTGTGTTTCAGTGCTCTCAACGTTGCCCTGGACGCCTCAAGTAGAAAATAGTTAAACTTTTGTAGAAGAGTGGTGCTCATCAATGTCGCTTTCCAATGCATAGGGTTGGAGAGACACACCAACAAGCGCCACAAGGTGTCTTGGTCAGTGCAGGTGTACTGCTTATTCTTCTGATAGGAATGGATCATGTGTAGTGTGTACATAATTGCTCCCTACTACATATGGGTCAACAACTTTGTTTTATGTTTAATATATGTCTGGCCTGTGTTCATGGCCAACACCAAATCACATTGTGGAACCAGTGATAATGAACCAACTAGGTACAGTACTAGGACTAGGCACTTAAATGTGTCTCTTTGTTGACAGCTGGAGCTACAAGTGTGTTGACCTGCTGAGTTCACTGGAGACAGCTCAATTCATTGGAAGCAGACACAAGTTGTTGGAACTCTATCTGGAAAAAGATGACTCTGGTGCAGATTTCTTTGTTGATGCCATTCAGCTCGGAAACAGCCGCACCACGTGGGATGAAAATGGTAATATACTTTAGTTTTGGTTCTCTTTTCAAAATCAAATGTAATATTGTTGGAGAAGTACTGGATAAATGAACATGTTTAAAACAAAATAATGTATGTTTTGATACCTTTCTTTGATTAATATTGGGGTTGCCTATTTCATTATGTAACTGAATAACATGTTTTCTGCATTACATTCATGCATACTGATGATTGATTGAATAGAATCAGACCATCTTAAGTTTATTTACTCAATGAAATGCATCCAGCTTTTTGAAGGTACCTTTAAGGTTCAAGGTTCAAGTTTATTTAGTGTCCCCGAAGGGCAAATTGTGTTGCAAATAACAAATAAAGTAAGTAAAAGTATGTAAGTAAGTGTGCAAATAGAGACAGGGACAAAGGAATGTTTGTTACCTCTCAGCAGTAGTGACCTTGCACAATATACAGTACAAATGGTTTATTGATTTCTTTCCTTGTGTTCTTTCTCATAGGTGTCGTACAAAAGAGAAAGCCCCAGCCCTTTGGAAGCTCTGGTCGTTTCTTTGAGAGCATCACTGTGCATAAGTCAGACACATCCCAGGTCATCTATGAGATCACAGCCACACCCCAAGACTGTGCCTTTGGGTTTCCTCTGCTAGACATTGGCTTTCTACAGGTAACTGATCCTTTGAATCGTCTCAATTGTGTAAATATACTCTGTAAAAACAATCTCTGTAAATAATTGTTTAAATACACAACTTTGTGTCATCATAATTGTGTAGAATACAGCATATTATATTGTATTCAGAGATACTTAACTAGTAAATGTATGTGCGTTCACATCTACTGTATATGGGAAGCAGAATTGGCCAAATTCAATGTTGATGTGAAATGAGATATGCTTATTGAAGTGCATATTCAATAATGTGCCTACATGCCACTGGTATGTTTTACTACAAGGCATTGGTGAAGAGAAGGGCCATATTCGGAAGGCAACCTGTGTAGTAGCCTAACTTCCAGCACAGGCAGGCACCAATATGATCTGATTCACCCCTGGGCCTGTATGACGTGTGTAGGTGATTTGCCTAACAGATTGCACTGGTAGCATCACCCTCAGGGGATCTTTCCGCTTGTTAGCGTATTCTATACAGCATGTCCTTAATGTCTATGATTCTGCCAAACACAGGTGGAGTTATTGTTTTAATGGAATACCAAAATGATTGATTGCCGAGTCACTCTTGTTGGCCCATGTTATAGCCTTTCCAACGGCTTTAAATGGTTGAGAATTACATACTACTGTATGTGCATCTTTGTTTCTGTGCTATGTTGACAATCCATGTGTTGTAAAACAAAAAAAACTGCACACATTATTGTTAGTGAATGTCATATATTTTGTACTAATGCTGCCAACTCACATTTCTGTACTTGATAAATAAGATAGATATAAGATCATTCTGTGATATATATAATATGATAATAAACAACCAAAACAGTGCCAGCTAATAGTACGTGTGCTGCTTTTGAACACCTTCCCCAGATGGCAACACAGGGAACACTCAGTAACTTTGTAACGTGTCCCACTCTTTTTCTCTGTGAATAAGATGTCAAACCACACCGAGGACATGGCAGAGTATACGGAGGGAGCAGCAACTCTCACTGTCACTCGCCAGGACAGGGCGACCCCGCCCCTGACTGGATCCTTTGATGTGGAGATTTATGGAGGACGCGCTGAAGGTATTGTAGATGTGAGAGGCTGCTGTGCCACACTTGGTGATTTGCATCAGCTGTTCCAGAGATAAAATCAACTAAGCTCCGACTGACGCATGCATGCTCGACCCTTGAAAGCGTTTATTTATATTTATTATTACATCATGTTCGTTAACGTGATGCTAACAGAGTATTGTCACAACCGAAATAATTATTTTGACTTCTACACGTGTTCTTATTAAATGAGAATGTGGTTACGGCTGTAGAAGCAAGTATAGCGAGTGACCAGTGTCCTTTGTCAGGTCTGTCGGTGGACATCGGTGAGGATGACCTAAAGTATGCCCTGGAGGGCATCCCAGGCATGGGACAAGTGACGGTCGATAATGTAGGGAGCTGCAGACGCCCGAAATGGAGGGTCAAGTGGCTCACCGTACCTGGAGACCAGCCTCTCATGCAGGTCAGACTCTAATCTCTCAAGACAGATTCTTATTTGTTTATTTTTTCTTTTTTACTGATAGGCTACATGTTATACTATCATTATGATATGTTAATAATAATAATATCTCAAACTTATATAGCGCTTTCCTGAGTACCCAAAGACGCTTTACATGAGGGGGCTTTACAGAGGTAACAACACAAATAAAAACAACTTTATTAGAAAAAAAGAAATAAACATTAAAAGCTATAAAAACATTAAAAGACAGTGAAAAGGGTTAGCTCGGGAAGGCAATGTTGAAAATGTGGGCCCTGAGGGCGGTTTTTGAAGGTTTGTTGTGTTGTGTTTCCGTTCGATGGATATAATAACATGTAATAAAACATTAGGGGACATTATCTGCACTTAAATAGACAGCAAATGTCGGTAAGAAGTTGCTTTTCACTCTTACAGATCGATTTCTCATCTGTTGTGGGCAACAACCCTAGCATGGAAGCCAAAGAGAGAAAGCAGGGAGGGATGTTCATACGAAGTGTGACAGGAGATTTCTTACGTGTGTGGGAACCCAAACCTCAGGTACTGAATGTTTTAAAGCTATTGTTTCCATGCATATCCATCCATTCCATTGTCTATCCAGTACATCTCCTTTCATGTCTGGTCTGTGGTCTAGTAGCTAAAGGTTTCATGTTTGCATTTGACTAAAGTGCTTTGTGTGTGCAAGCGATAGGAGTAAGCAGACATGCAGAGTCCTCTGTTCTCCTAATGACATAACTCTGACAGTAGTAATATCACACGCCTTTGTATTGCAAAACCCTTTCACAATGCATATCCAGTTTATTTTTTTAGTGAGCCTTCAATGAACTATACATTTGGCATAAGTGTCTACATGTTGCAATGCTGTCTGCAGGTGGAGGTTCATATTAATGGCATTCCATCTAAGTGTTCTGGAAACTGTGGCTTTGAGTGGAAGGAAGAGAGGACTCCCGTTGTAACTGGAATCACTCCATCCCAAGGTACCTTATTGAGACATCGTTGGTTCTTTCAGCAAATTCTAATTTAATTTACAATAAATTATTAGAAAAAGAATAACTGAAAAAAGAATAATGGTAAATATTTGTAAAATGTGGATAATTTTTTTTGTGGATACAATTAAAGACATGGGATATTGTTGGAATGGATTAATGTGACTGACTGGATATTTCAGGGTCACATGGTCTGCAGACTCTTCTGACCATAATGGGAACTGGATTCAGCAACGAAAATGCCTCTGTCATGGTGGGACCCGCAAGATGTGAAGTTCAGCACTTCAACTGTAAGTGAAAGTAGTTGCCAAGGTGGAATAGTGAACTGTTTCATTTGCATGTGTCTATTGCCATTCATCATTCACTGATAATATGAGTCTCATACTCTCATATTATGAGAGTATGAGGCATGAGGTATCAACTATACAGTACCACCACTGCTCACCAAAATAAATAATTGTAAAGTTTTACTAAAGACTTTGACCAAATCCTTTACAATTGCCTTATTGGCCTTTTTTACAGTACAGTATGTTACAGTATTGTAAATGCACAATAATATCGTGCAATCACCCTAATAAATAATCCACTTACAAGCACAACGTACAGTACTGTAAATGCTGAAATTTGCTGTTTACTTAGTTTCCACTGTTAACAAAGTGTTAACATGATTTTGTTTATTTTCTTTAAGACATTTTTGTTTTCGTTTTCTGTTCTGTTCAGTGACCACTCAGGTGTGCAGATTGACCAATGCTAGCACTGGCACTTATCCAGTGTCTGTCACCTTCCCATCCCTGGGCCACGCCCGCTATTCTGGGGGAAATGTCCTCAACTTCACCTACCAGCTGATTGTGTCTGGGTTCTCGCCCAGCTCTGGGAGCGTGGCAGGTACTGTACCATATGCACCCAAAAAAACATCATTGACCAAAGTCAGTCAATAGTAAAAGATATTATACATTGTGTTTCCTTTTGTTCTGCCCGTGCAGGAGGAACACTGCTGACAGTAACAGGGTTTAGCTTCAGCCAGGATGCTACTGTTATGATTGGCAGTCAGGAATGTACTGTGGTTCATGAAAGTGACAGTGAACTGGAATGCAGGACCCCAGCTGTAAGTAATACAAAACTAAATGTATATATTGTACATACACTGTACATATACAGTATATACTGTGCAAAACTACTGTACTGGAAGAAAAATGTCTGTCAAGCGAGTTGTATTGTTTATATACAGTAAGTAGTTTAAGCAAAGAAAGTGTCTTATTAAATTAAGTATTTTATTGCCTGATTAGCTTACCATATGGACTAATGAACAGAGCATCATGAACCTGTACTAACAGGGGAAACATACTCAGGTGGTTGTACTAGGTAGATACAGTACCAGGCAGGCCCACCGACAGGAATTATATGATTGGGGGGACAACATTTACGCACGCACGCACGCACACACATAGGCTTCTCTGCCCTGAAAGTTTAAGAATATTTGTATTTTTTATTTATTAGTAATGCTTATTTATATTTTCTTTTCAGGGAACTGCAGGATCCGAGACAGTCACAGTTACAGTTGGAACAATGACTGAGACACCATCCAGCTCCTTCACCTATGATGAAGCTGTTACACCACTAATCACAAGCATGAGTCCACACACCACCACTGTGACTGGTGAGTGCAGAACAGCCTTTTACAATGACATCCTAAAATTCACATTAGGAAAACAAAGATCTGAGCTCCAACTAACAGAACTGTAGGCTATGTGGGAATTATTATTTCACAGCGTTAGATCAATAGATACGTCAAAGTTTCAACACTAAAGGCAACATATGTTTCTTGAATTACATTCTAATCTGTGGGTTTGTGACATGCATTTGTTACACTGAAAACCATTCAGCCATTATGACTGAGATGCGTAAACTGAGAGGATGTTCTTTTGAGCAAGAAAAAGCAGCTTGGATTATTACGCTCTTTGATGTAGCTACTGTACATGTATTGTAAAGCGTCCAACCTAATGCAGTAGGACTATTCTCTCCAAAGGTCAATTGAAATCTAATATCAAGGATTGACAGGATGACAAAATCCATTGTCCACCTGGACCACCTGGAATATAACTCCATTGTAGATGAAAACAAGATAATTCAATATTGGTTCACTTTATGTTCAGTTAATGCACACTGATGTTCCCCAGCCTATTTCTCTTACAAAGCCAGTTAGTCAAAGACCAATTGTCACCATGTTATCTTTCATAAACACTGGGGAAAGAATTTTTCTTCTGCATTTACAATTCTCTATGAACGTACAATCGTATATATTATCTCTTTAGTGTGTAATTACATATATGTCCAACCAGAAGAGTAGCATTTACATGTAGTAGAGAACATGTTCTCCATGCGACTGTAATGTTGACCTGCTGGTTTCGCCTCGAAACTGAGCTGGAGACTGAAAACAAAATCATGCGTGTCATGTTTCCTAATTACAGTGTGGCTCTCCCAAGACAAACGAAATGACAAAATAAATACTTTAGCTATTGTACAGTATGGGTGGCATTTGAAAAGCATTGAATACACTTGACACCTCAATGGCAGGAACTTCATCATAGAAACAGGCTGATGATAGATTTAATGACATTTGGTTTTGTTTTGTTTGTCTGTTCTCTAGGACACAGAATCCTCACCATCTTGGGTTCAAACTTCGGCAGCCAAGCCAACGACAGTGTCGTGTTTGTCGGCAGCAAGAAATGTCCCACAGTGGTTTGGACAACTTCTAATGTCACATGTAGTCTTCCTATGCTTCCACCTGGCATGTATGACGTGGATGTGCAAGTCGGCAACAGTGGTTACCCTAGGACAAGGTACTATAAACCTCACAAAACTGGTGGGAAGGTTTAGACTCTATAGGCCTACTAGACATATACTAGTCATGTAGCTGAAGCACAATGGCCTCCAATCATATGTTGCCCCAGCCAATCGACACACTCAGTAACTGCACTGATTGTTTCAAATTGAACAATGAAGAAAATGTGTTGTTATTATACAACATATAAATTCAGTGCATTACAAACAATAGGGAGTTCCAAATCGACTGTGTTATAACACTGGTTCTAAAGCATCCTGGTGGTTCTGGTTATTTCCCCAATGATAATGGAATTAACAAAAAACAATATTTACTTTTCATTTTCTTTTCATGTCAACCAATAACTGAAAAGTGACACATTTGTTTTCACTTTCACAGTAGCCATTGTAGTAGTGTGCAATTGTTCCATTGTTAATTCTTTTTTAATTTCTATATGAACTAGAAAATAGAGATGAATGTTTCCTTCAGTGATAAAAAATTAAAACACATCTTTCCTGCCATTTCATCCATAGCAGTGGTGTGAATGCCACCATCAAATACATCCTAGAGATCTACAGCATTTCTCCCGTGTTGGCCTCCCTGCTGGGAGGAAGTAGAGTGACCGTCGATGGTTCTGGCTTCAGCACAGACACCTCAGACAACAAAGTCACCATTGGTAAGCAGCATGATCCAGATCTATTTGTCAAGTAATTGTCCCCTGGTCACATAAACCTGTCAGGCTTATCGACATGAACACCTAGCATCACTATTCTGGCCATGTAATAATAGGCAAACATTTGGCAAAAATAAAACATCTACAAGCTCACAATGTGTCGCATTGCAACACAGTGTAAGCTTGTACATCAGCTATTTTCGGTAAAGAGATTTAGTGTGGAGGGAAAAAGGGATGGGTCCAAGTACAGACCCCCTACTCAATGAAGTACGGTATAGGGCATAGGCCTATACTGTGTAGGGTTTAATTTGTTAATATTCATATAAAGTAGGCCCAAATTACTCCAATATTAATATATGCACCAGCAACTCTTATCTAGCCTAATCATCATCAACAGCCACAACCTTTTTTACCAGCTATACAAGTTTTAGAATTGAACAAGTGGTTGGCGCCTGGCAAACGTGGCTGGTAGAGTAGATAAACTTACCAGACATGGATGCAGTTACGTTTTGCCTGGTGGCGGCTGCTTATTTCCCACCCTGAGTCCACAGGAATGGAACATGAGGCAGGTTATGTCAAGGCAATATTATAAACCGCTCTAGGTATTCTATATGAGCTCATGAATCTCGGGTGGGGTTTCTACAGGAGGCGCAGAGTGTGAGGTGATGACTGCCTCGGAGAGTGAGCTGCAATGTGTCATCCAGTCAGAGGAGAAGACCCACGAAGTCACCAACCAAGGCTCCGATCATGGTAGGTGTCATTGTTCACCTGTCACACCACAATGCACTTGCCGTAAGCGACGTGATTGACCTGTGACATACAGCATGTAGTTGAGTGCACATTTGTTACTTTTCAACAGCCTGTGTTGTGACAGGTAGTGACAGGTAGTTATTTGTGACAGGTAGTTATTTGTGTAGCAGCTTTGAAGTGTACTTAAAATGTGTCTAGTAGCCAACTTAATTTGTGAATGTTTTCACCTAGTGCCACTGCTCACGTGTCAATCATCATGTAGGAATACAATACCCTCTTTCATGTGTGTGTTAATCTGTATCTATGACCGTCTCTCTGTCTGCGTGCGTGCGTGCGTGCGTGCGTGTGTGCGTGTGTGTGTGTGTGTGTGTGTGTGTGTGTGTGAGCGCAGATCTTGGAGACGGCTATGCCTGGAGTCCTGTATCACTGACTGCGTCTGTTGGAGACACCGTGTTTTGGCGTTGGGAGGCCCCAGCCTTCCAGGATGTGGCCTACAGGGTATTCAGTGTGTCACTCCCCAGTGATACCACGTACGAAGGGGGACCTTTTAACAGCGGAGACTCCAAGACGCCTGAAGGTACTCGGGTCGATACAATTTGTAGATAGCAAATTCTGTAAAAGTGTAAATTAATTTATTTTTGATGGAACCGGACTCACCAGTCTGTCAGTAGGACAGATGTGATGAGTGTGTGTTTGTACATCCCAATATAACAATATAACAAACTTGTTGCTGTTTTCTTTGTGCATTGTATATCTTTCCTTTAGGCTTTTTCAGCTATCGTTTCACTGCTCCTGGGGTGTACTATTACAGCAGTGGCTACATAAATGCGGCCAACAGGATGCTGCAGGGGGTTGTGAAGGTCAAGCCCTTGGAAGAGAGCAGCAACAAAGTCTCTGTCAGTGTGGGAGGCATGGAAGCCAAACACATGTCTGGTGGTAAATATGTGCTGTATTATTCAAATAAACAGTGTTCTTACTATTGAATAAATTGCCATCATATAGCCAACATGGAGGGATAGAGAGTTCGGAGATCTGCCATTTTTATGCAGGTGGTGTAGGAATGTTGGGGCCCGGGGGTCCAGGGGGAATGTATATCTCCATTCTATCGACAGAGATAAGATTAAAAACAAGAAAGCATTTGTGTCATTCTTCCCCCCGCAGATGTACAAGCGTTGGCAGATGTACAAGATCACAGCGTGTCACTTTGTGCCGCGATACGAGCTTGTACATCTTATCTTATGGGGGCTCCCTCGCACACAACATTTTGCGATGGTGGTCCGCGGCCATATGTATATTTATCAAATTGTATCAATTCACGAAAAACTTGTGAGTGGCAGAAGTTTACAAAACAAAACATCTTCTGTGTCTGATTCTGATGTTATTTATTTCCAACGTAGGTCCACATCGGGGTAGAAGGGCAGCCTCGGAGTGCGTTGCCTCGGTGTCTGGGTGCATCCAGCCCGCCAACCAGACCTCCGACATCCTCTCCGTCAGCTTCTCCTCCTGTGCCACGCCCATGGTCCACTCCATCTCCCCCAACCAGGGAACCACACATCAGGTCATCACCTTGCAGGGAATGGGCTTCAGCAGCACAGCCTGTGCCAATGAGGTTAGAGGCATTTTAATTGCTCTAAATGACTTACTGAATGAATTCCTGATAGATATGTTTTCCATCTTCTTACGTTTGTGGATATGTTTTTATCATGTGTTAACTAAAATTGTAAGACTATTAATGTAAGGGATATTGTCTCATTAAAATAATGTTTAATCATTGTATATTCCGATAGCAATCATTGCTATAAAGCGTTTGTTCATAGTTCCAGCTCTGTAGTAAACAGAAAATACATTTTCAGGTCAGGATACCAATTTGATCCAATCAGAAGAGAGAACTCATACGGGTTACAGGATTTAAAACGAGCAGACAATATTGAAACTGGAACACTATAAAATTGAAGCTGATAAATCATCTTTTCTCTCTCTTTTTTTTTTACTAAGGAAATGTAGTGGTGGAAACAGAGAGACCCCTGTTAGTGCACAAACACTTATAGCAATGATTACTATCTGAATAAAGTTTTAACAACCCCCCCCAGATTTTTCCCTCTATGCAAATAAACTGCAAATGAAATGTAACTGTTCTGTACAGGTCACAGTTGGAGGTCTGCCCTGCCACACCATCAATAGCACAACGACAGAGATCAACTGTATGCTGAGCCCAGACAGCGGTGCACCCGTTGGCATCGCCCATCTCGTGGAGCTCCGAGTCAACAACCTGGGCAGCGCCATCGTTGCTGTGGCGGCCAACTTTGGCCGTCGCTTTGTGGTTCTCCCCGTGGTGGACTCAGTGGTGCCCCCTGTCGGCAGCCCCACCGGCCACACCAGGCTTCTGATCAGCGGCTCCGGCTTCTCGGAGGGCCTGGTGTCAGTGGCCGGCGTGCTCTGCACCGTCCTGTCAGTCAACTACACCCACATCACCTGTGACACTGCTCCCTCCCAGTCACACACGGGCGATGTCATTTTCCAGACGGTCACCGGCATCCAAGCCTCATGCCACTCAAGCTGCTCCTTCCAGTATTCTTCCTCTGTCACCCCGACAGTCACCGGAATTTCCCCCAACACCATTGAAGGCAGCAGCACTGCTGTGATAATCTCTGGAACAGGTTTCGGCACGCAGATCGGCCACGTGGTGGCTTTCGCTGGCCCCTGGGAGCTGGAGGTCACCGCTGTCACTGACGCAAACGTTACCTTGTGGGTCGGCGCTCTGCCCGCCGGGGACCACCAGGTTCAAGTGGTGGTGAGGACAAAAGGCCTGGCATCCGGCTCCGCTACCCTGAACAGCCTCGCCCAGGCAAGCCGCAGCCCGGCCGCAGGCAGCACGGCGGGTGGCACACCTCTGGTCCTCACAGGGAACGGCTTCGCCCCAGGGAACACCAGTGTGATGGTGGGCAGCTCACTTTGCAATATCCTGGAGGTAACCCCAGGTATGCTGCGCTGCTTGACCCCGCCCGGGGATGAGGGCCTTGTGGTGGTTATGGTCCAGGTCTACTCTGTGGAGTATGAACCTTTGAACTTCACCTACTCCCAGGCCCTGACTCCTAATGTCAACTCCGTCACACCCGACAATGGTAAGCAAGGATCTGTAGATTGCTATAATGATCATCACACTCGTTGGTCTAGTTCTAGACTTCTAGTCCCTTACCGTACCTGCTCTTCTCGTCTGTATTTATAGGTCCAAGTGGTTCAGTGATCACAATAACTGGAGCAGGGTTTGGCACAGATGCCCAAAACATTTGGGTGACCATCAACCAGGTGCCCTGCAATGTGTCCTCAATCACGGACACAGAGGTCCAGTGCATCGTGGGTGAAAACCCAGGTGGATCATACCCAGTAGTCCTCGGTCACCAGGTCAAGGGCCTTGCACAGTCTGAGGCCGTCTTCACCTACCAGTTGCTTCTCACTGAGGTCCAGCCCAACCAGGGTAAGAAGTCGGTAGTTATTATAGTTAACAGTCAATATGGCAATGTTAGTATAGGCAGACATAGTGTAATCAAGTGGGATGCTTGATTTCATACTTGTGTGTAGTGAGCGACGCTTTTCACCTCATGATGATAAGAACGTCATCATACATCACATTCCGTGCTCAGCCAATCAGCTGCGCACATTCAGTGCTTAACCCATTCAGGCCTGACGTCAAAATTTAAAAAATCATGACAATTCTCGGAAAGATTTGAGGCACATTTTAACGATTTTTCAAAAATAGCAGACCTACAAGCTCAATATAATAGCTAAAACATAATGTATGTAACCACCAAAAGGGGTTCCCACTCAAAATGGGTTAAACGGACAGACAGACGGACAGACAAAGCTGTGCATAGGAGTGGCTAGCGCCGCTCAAAAACTGGGTTTATTTAGCATGCAATCCGGAGTGTTCGTATAATGGGTGAGTGTATAAAATGGACCATCAGAGTTAAACTCACAATCCAGATTTTTCTTTGTAAGGGTGACATACAATACATTTCTAATAGTGTTCTAGCACAAATTCTGTAATGGTGATGCTAATGTCCAGAGACGCGGTACATAAAGTGTCTCCTGTGTGATATAGGGGGCTTCGGTGGCGGTGCTCGGCTGACTGTCATGGGCTCTGGGTTTGATCCTCACTCCTCCACTGTGAGCATCTGTGGGGAGGAATGTGAGGTTGACAGAAATATGTCCACATCGGCACGTCTCTACTGTCAGTCTCCATTCAACAATGGTGAGTGTATCAGTGTTCAAGTTGTCACTTATTGATGAATGTACTAGTCTCCATTCAACAATGGAAAATAGCTACTCTATAAGTTCACGACACGTTGTGAGCTTTTACAGTAGATCTTCTTTGTTAAGTCTGCAACACCATCACAACTCTGCTGTCAGTCTTCATTCAACAATGGTGAGGATCATGTCAGTGTGATGAATGTACTGTTTTGCAGGACATAAAATTCAATGAATGTCTTGCATGATTGACACATGACATTTTAAGGGAATGATGAACAATTGAGAAAATGCATCTGTCTAGAACGTGTATTATTTTTCCACCCTTTCTCAGCATTAGTGCTATTTTCTCACCCTGCAGGTAACTACCTGTTTTAAAATGTCCAATTAGGGGGACTTGCCTTTTCTTTTTGTCCGGAAAGAAGGTATTCTTTTTACCAGTTTAATTTTAGGACTGACATTTTGAATCCAACCAGTCCTGTCATGGTGTGAACTGCTGAAGTATCTTTTATATATTCTGTGGAATGGTCTGAGCATGTCACATGGTGACCTTTCTCAACATTAGTGTTATTTTATCACCCTGCAGGTAACTAACTACCTGTTTTAAAATGTCCAATTAGGGGGAGTTGCCTTATCTTTTTGTCTGGAAAGAAGGTATTCTGTTTACCAGTTTATTTTTAGGACTGACATTTTGAATCCACAATTTACAATTTACAATTTAGGCATTTAGCAGACACTCTTAATCCAGAGCGACTTACATTTAAGCAAGAATCCAACCAGTCCTGTCATGGTGTGAACTTTAACTGCTGAAGTATCTTTTATATATTCTGTGGAATGTTCTGAGCATGTCAGATGGTGACAGACCCATGTGTTTCCCACGTTGTGCGTGAGTGGCTGTGGGTGTGGTTGTCGTTTTGTGTGTTTTGCGTGCTTGCATCTCATTTGTTTGTGTCTGTCTGTGTTGCGTCTGGTTTCCTCTCTGTCTCCAGGTGTTGAGTCAGAGGTGAGCTGTGAGGTAATGATCCATAACTGGCTCAGTGCTGCAAACCTATCAAATGGCTTCACTTACAAAACCTCACTAACCCCAGTGATCTCCGACGTGTCCCCACGCCGAGGAGGCACCGCTGGAGGCACCACACTCACAATCACTGGCTCAGGTTTCAGGTACGTTTTTCTTTTAGGAAAAGGCCATGCTGGTGACCACATAGTGTGCTTATGGCATAATGCAGCACGCCCAGATTATGGGCTAACGACTATTAATTAAATGCTCACTTTACTCCAGCACAATGTACTATTCTTTCTGGCTTACATTTTCTTTCTTTATGTGAGTCTCTTTTGTTGACAACCAATACAAAGGCAATACAAATATAATAAATATTAATAAATACAATACAAAGGCATTTCTCCTGACACATTTGGCGTGACCACATGTGGTGATTCAATCAAGACAGTTACGTATGCAAATAAAGTTTATTTCATAAAAGCATTGTAGGTCACAGCGCTCACACTAGTCGGTGCCTGAGATGAAGGTGATTAGATGAAACATGATTTAATTACAACGAATCTTGCCATTAAATTAAATACTGAAATACATGTTCTTCATATGAATGTAGTTCTAAACACTGTAAACACACTGAATTGGCTTTTTTAGATGAAGCTTGTAAGCACATATTTAAAAACATATATAATAATAATTGTCAAAAGTTAGTATACTGTAAATAAGGCATTACTTATCAGTGCAGAAAGAAGAAACCGTTTACAGCGTCATCCTCCCTCTAGAGTCTATTTCCTCTTCTCTACAACATTGTAACTCATGGCAGCACTTCGTTTGATTCTTCATTCATTCACTCTCTCGTTTTGCAGTACCAACAGTAATGACATCGACGTGACCATTGCGGGATCAGTCTGTGACATCCAGTCGACTAACAGCACACACATCATCTGTGTGACCAACGCTCAGCCCAGGTCCCAGAAAACCAAGGTCCGAGTTAGCATCGGAGACAGAGGGATCGCCAAGATGGTGAGAAACCAAGTCTTTACCCTTTTCTAATATATTTTGAAGGGGTTTCTAAATTAAATTTACATCAATATTGTCGACAAATATTATTCTGATTACTAATGTCAAAGCACACTGTACATTATACTTTGAATAACATTTGTTCCATTTGGTCTAAATATTTGGTTCTCTTCTCTCAGGACAATGCTGACTTCTTCTATATCGATGTGTGGTCATCGAGGTACACCTGGGGAGGACTGTCTCCTCCAGAGAGGGGCACGTTAGCTGTCATCACTAAAGGACAGTACATCCTATTGGACACCAACACCCCAGTGCTCAAATTGCTCCTCATTCAAGGTACAGTACCCAAACCACTTGTAACCACTCACTACACTACAGTCTCCAAGTGCATTAATAGCACCAGGATTTGTCTTGTACGGCAATGTCAATTATTGTCCAACATAGTGTGTGCATGTAAGGAAGATGGGACTCCATCTTACATGCACATGCACATGCACATGCACATGCACATGCACATGCACATGCACATGCACATGCACATGCACATGCACATGCACATGCACATGCACATGCACATGCACGCACGCACGCACAAGTACACCAGTTTCCATGTGTTACCTAGCCTTTCTTTGCGTTCAGGAGGGACATTGGTGTTTGATGAGGCGGATATCGAGCTACAGGCAGAGAACATCCTGATCACAGATGGTGGGCATCTCCAGATTGGCGAAGAGGGGGCGCCGTTCCAGCACAAAGCTATTATCACACTCCATGGAAACCTCCGCTCCCCAGAGCTCCCTGTCTATGGAACCAAGACTCTGGCCGTCAGGGAGGGAGTACTGGATCTGCATGGTATGGATATACACACACACTCTTTTCTTTTCTTTTCAAAATCTTTTTATTCAAGTTTTTGTGACAAGCCCAGGGGCAAGTATTAAACAGACATATCAAATATAAAAATTAAAAATAAAACTCAATCCCCTATCCCACCCACCCCCACCCACAATCCCAAGGATAGTCGGAAAAACAGTCAAAATGGATATACACACTCACACACAGGGTTCATATTTATTACCGTGCCCACGGCAATGTATGTCATTGTATTGTAATCGTCTGTTTATGTGTACTTCAGATAATGGCGTCAACTGTCATTTACCACAAAAAAGCATTATGTAACAGATCGTGAAAATTAACATGACCCAAATAGACTAGGAAAACCCCTGTCCTGTCCTGTGACATACTTAGATCATAGAGTCCTTGACGTGCCTGTCAAAATTGTGAACCTGTTTCTGTGTCCTGCAGGTTGTAATGTAACCTTATAGTTGGTTGCATGCTGTGTAGTGGTGCACCAAAATTGGTGTTGGTGTGCGACACAAGAGTTCAACTAAGTATAAATCAGGCTTTAGTAGTTGTTCAGTCCCCACCCATGTCGTCACCTTCTTAAAAGAATGGCATATGTCTAAGTTTTTAAGAAACTGAACCAAAACAAACTATAGGATATTTCTTAATCATTAAGAGGAAGAGAGGATTAAATGACTTGCCAATTTGGATTTTGACTTTTGACTAATTATAAACCTGACTTAGGCCAAATTAGTAGTGGAGTAACTGACTTAAAAAACGGAATAATTCTTTGCCCAAGTCACATTATGTCACTCTTGCGATACAGTATGATTTTACCAGAGGTGGTAAGTGTCACGAAGAGCTGATTTAGGCAAAAAGTATTATCCTCAAAACATGATGTAGGCCTTTATTTTAAGGAGGTGACAATGTCATAGTTATGAATGTGTTTCTCTTAAGGCATGTGTCTGCAGGGACATGCAACCATTAGCAATCCTTTCCAGTTCTCACCTGTCCGCAAGGTGCAAGTCATTGCTGTGAACATGTTTCTCCAGGTATCCCAGTTCCTGTTCCCTGGACCCACCTTGCTCAGACAGCCTCCAATGGGTCCACAACACTGACCCTGATGAAGGAGGTCACATGGAAGGCCGGCGATGAGATCGTCATCGCATCCACAGGCCATAGGTAAATTAACTAAACAATTGGACATGGTTAATTAATTAAATACCTCCAGGGAGGTTCGTTACTGTTTCAGCAGTAACATCATGACTGACCACATAGCACATTTTGACCACAGACAAAAGGCCCCCACAATCAATTTGTGGGGCGGCGATGGCGGTGTGACAGGATGGGAATCGCAAGGTTCCCAGTTCGAACCCGAGCTCCCCCAGAGTTAGTGTCGAAGTGTCCTTGAGCAAAACTCTGAACCCCTAATTGCTCATTTGCTCCCGATGTGCAGGTTGGTGCCTTGCATGGTTTCCTCCGGCATCGGTGTGTGAATGTGTGTGAATGGGTGAATGGAATGCACAATCTCTGTAAAGCGCCTTGGATGAAGGCGCTATATAAATGCACCATTTACCATTTATATTGATTGTACGTCATTAAGAACCTTTGTGGATACAAGCATGATGCATTTGTTCATAATACAGAAATTGTGTATTGGGTAATGACTTTTGTATTATGTGATGCATTTCTATTTGCGCGTTTATATCAACATTAAGGAAACAAGTTAGTAATTTGTGCTATAGAGATAAAACAACAACAATACAACAACCAGGCACCTTATGAAAACATCTAAGCTCAATACATATGGGAAATTGTGCAAAGAAACAAGAAAAAAGAAAAGAAAAAAGGAAGTGAAAATGTAATTCCTGAACGCACATTTTTCCAGGCACAGCCAGAGAGAGAATGAAGTGAGAAGGATCGCCTCTGTGTCGTCTGATGGAAGGACACTCACCCTCACTGAAGCGCTGGAGTACACTCACCTGGGGGTGTCTGTCACGCTGCCTGATGGCACCATGTTTGAGGGACGAGCAGAGGTGGGACTTCTCACCAGGAACATTGTGGTGCGAGGTTCTCAACACGAAGAATGGCAGGACCCGATTGAGGCCTGTCCTGATGGCTTCAACACAGGTATGGTACAACAACCAGTGTCTATAGCATATTTTGTGAAAGGGTTAATCCATGAACTGAGGCTTAGATTAACCCATTGGCCGATTCTACAAAGGCCTTCTAAATCAGTAGTTCTCAAACTCTTTCCGGCGGACTGCTATATCTCCTTTGTTCCTGTCGTGTGTTACATTTACATCTTCGTTCTTTCTGTGTGTTGTAGGTGAGTTTGCCACCCAGACCTGTTTCCAGGGAAGGTTTGGTGAGGAGACGGGCAGTGACCAGTTTGGAGGCTGCATCATGTTCCATGCACCCAGGCCCAATGAGAACCTGGCAATCGGAAGACTGGAATATATTGAGGTAAGAAATGGTTTCACACTTGAAATGCAAGAATTTGTAGAGCAAAATTGCATTAAAGCTGCAATTGAACATTATGAATGAGTATTGCCAAGCTTTAATAATGTTTTATCAGTCAAACTGTCTTTTTAAAAGTGATGTATGCTACTTGTGTTGGTGCTTATATCAACCGCACATTGCAAAAAGATGAACTCTTAACGGTTGTTTTTACCCTACAGCTATTCCACGCAGGCCAAGCTTTTAGGCTGGGTCGCTACCCCATCCACTGGCATCTGATGGGTGACATTAACTTCAAGTCCTACGTTCGGGGCTGTGCCATCCACCAGACCTATAACAGGGCCGTGACCATCCACAACACCCACCGCCTGCTGGTGGAGCACAACGTCATCTATAACATCATGGGTGGTGCTTTCTTTATCGAAGACGGCATCGAAACGGGCAACGTTCTGCAGTACAACCTGGCCGTGTTTGTCAGGCAGAGCACCAGCCTGCTGAATGACGACGTCACCCCGGCTGCCTACTGGGTCACCAACCCCAACAACATCATCCGCCACAACGCCGCTGCAGGTGGGACCCACTTTGGGTTTTGGTACCGCATGCACGAACACCCCGACGGTCCCTCCTATGACCCTAACATCTGCCAGCAGAAGGAACCCCTGGGGGAGTTCACCAACAACACAGTCCACTCCCAAGGCTGGTTCGGCATCTGGATCTTCCAGACGTATTTCCCAATGAGGGGTGGAGGCTGTCGCTTAACCACGCCCGAGCCGGCCGTCTTCCGAACGCTCACCGTGTGGAATTGCGAGAAGGGCGCCGAGTGGGTGAACGTGGGTGCCGTGCAGTTCAACGGCTTCGTCGCGGTCAACAACGAGAAGGCCGGCATCGAGGCAAAGCGCATCATACAAAGGACAGTGAGCGGGTTCGGGGAGGAAGGAGGGGCCGGCGTGTATAACTCCACCATGGTGGGACATGTAGACGAGCTGGGCTTGGGAGATGACTACTGTACACATCGGGGCATCATCACACCTTTCGATGACGGCATGAGTATCCACAACACAAAGTTCATCAACTTCGACCGCTCGTCCTGCGCAGCTATCGGCGTGACTGCGATCTCCGGGACTTGCTCGTTTGGCTGCGGCGGCTGGGCGGTGAGGTTCGGCGGTGTGCAGTACTTCAACACTCCTAACAAGGCCGCTTTCAGATGGGAACATGAGGTGCAGCTGATTGACACCGACGGCTCACTCACAGGTGAGTGATCATCAGGCTGTCATATTAGAACACTCCAACTTGGTCCTCATTTGGTTGCTTTACACCCCAGTCAGTATATTGTTATTAGTCTAATCATTCATACAAATTACAATTACAAATTAGGTAAGTCATGCATTTGGATTAGCTTAATGTTACTGAAGTCAACACATCTCAAAATATGTTGATAATAATAATGTTATAAAAATGGTGATGGAAGTCTTAAAACTTAAAACGCCTTAAACAATGAAAACGTAACTTGTGTAACTCGTTATTGGGAGGGAAGCTGTTCTACAATCAATTAACTTGTGTAACTCGTGAATGGCCTCCCATTCATGAGTTACACGAGTTACGTTTTCATTGTTTAATTGGGATTTTTTTCACCAAAAAAGTTAGTGAAATCTAGGCAGTCAACGGGGCATTGTGATGAATTAATTCCGCAGTCAAACTGTTAAAATATACCTGTAACATGACATGACAAAACAGCCTGTACAGTAAAATACTGAATGTTCATTTAAATCTGAAAGTGTGAAAAGGAACCGGCATGTGTCCAATTTTTGGTATGTGTATCACACCAAGACACCATAGATATTAAAACATATAGATGCCTCATTGGTCACTGCAGTTCGTTGGAACGACCTGTCTCCAACATGAGGAGGAAGTCTGCGTCGCTGCCACTCAAGTGACTACTGGCCAATCACAGCACGTATTTTCCGGGACTTCCATTTACATCTCCAAAGCAAGTGCCGCTGCATGGGAAAGAGGGAGTCGCGCCTCTGATTGGCCTACAGAACGCCCCCTTACGTACCTGGCCGCTTGGCAAACTTCCACTTTGCTTCCACTGTGCTTCGCATGGAATCTCGGATAAGCTTGCCTCCATGTTTCTTTCCCTCGAGATACAGACGCCGCAGAGCCGGAAGAGGCGTCTACCTTTATATGTCTA
This sequence comes from Protomyctophum parallelum, assembly GCF_964188405.1. Taxonomy (NCBI): domain Eukaryota; kingdom Metazoa; phylum Chordata; class Actinopteri; order Myctophiformes; family Myctophidae; genus Protomyctophum; species Protomyctophum parallelum. Next base: position 35,483,450 of record NC_139697.1, on the reverse strand, counting down.
TGTATCACATAATGTAGCTTACTGTTATGCTCTCATTTTCCTCCCCTTTCCAATAGGACACATCAACCACAAGGTGGTGCCAAAGAGCCAGTTGCTAGACCCAGCTCACTGTACTGAGAGTGCTGAGTGGAGCGTTGGTTACCCTGGTGCTGTGTGTGACGAGACAGTTGACTTCCACCGCCTAGCACTCAACAATCCATCACCGTCCTCACTGGAAAGCAAGGACATCATTCTGACTAACTCCCATGGTACAAAGTCCACACATTATCTATCTATCTATCTATCTATCTATCTATCTATCTATCTATCTATCTATCTATCTATCTATCTATCTATCTATCTATCTATCTATCTATCTATCTATCTATCAATCAATCAATCAATCAATCAATCAATCAATCAATCAATCAATCAATCAATCAATCAAAGCTGCTGCACCACGTCTCTGTCTGTCTGTACGTAATGTAATGCGACAAATTCGACACACCACACCCCACAGGGAGTGCAGTGCCCAGTGTCGAGTCGGTCAGACCCCCGGTTGTCCAGAACCACCACAAAAGGCCCCTGCCCAGAGTCCATATATGGCCTGTTCTCACATCACAACACTCCATATTTGGGCATGCCTGACACAGACCTCATATATGGGCATAAAAGGGACACGGACAGATGGGTGGAACGGGTACTCTGACATGGGTACAACGGGTATTGCATAGCCGGGTGCGGGTGGGGCATGGATCTCCAACTTCCATCGGTACCAACTCAGTGCTCTACAGCCGGGCACCAGTCTAGTCTAGACAGACATGGTGAAGGCCTTGTTTGAATCTTAGGTCGCATTCATACCAGAGAGCTTTGCTGCGATTAAAACGAATCCTGCTGCGCATTGTCAGAAAGTGCGCTTCGTTTGGCAGGTGTGAAGGCTCATTCGAATCCTAATGCGCCGCAAATAACCGCATTTTACTCCGCCCAAAAACGTGGGTTTCGCTTCGCTTCGAATCGCACTTGACTACGATTCGGTGCAGGTGTGAATGCAATCCGCAGTAAATAAAGGAAATGAAGCAAACATAATGTGGCGGGTGAGGAGCTGAACACAGTTGGAGACAGAGAAGGCATATTTTACGCAGCGCAAAGATGTCCCGTTACTGTGGATAGACGTGAATGAGGAGACTGAAGCCCTGATCGAAATGAGGACGTGTACATTAATCAATTGCTTAAGAAAACACATAAAAACACTGCAGTGTATTATAGCCTACATAATATTCTGTCTGTCTGTGCGTGCCGTAAACATGGAGTGCT
>NC_139697.1:34716868-34781868 GCF_964188405.1 Protomyctophum parallelum | reverse complement strand
ACTATACGAAGGTAGCGCACGAGCATGCACGTACAAAACAGGGGTGCCCAAACCGTTCCATGCCAAGGGCCCCCAAATAGACACCCTATTGAAAAGTTGTTTTTCTATTTATCAAAATAGCCGATCGACCCATCTTGTCCGTGTCTTGACCGTGTTTAATGGCCGCTCCAATGCATTTCCAACGGAGCAGCCATTAAACATAGACAAGACAGACACAAGACAGGTGTTTGTGTGAATGCAGCCACATATAACTTATTTTATTGTATGACAATGCCCCAAACAGGGATTCCAGGTGGAAAGTAGTTAAACAAGGCACAATAACCATAGAATTGAAAATAATTCACACACGCTCACTCACATGCACGTGCACATCGTACATATACAATACACAATGGGGTGCAAACAAGCACATACTTTTAGAGAGGTGATAAGAGAACAATGTCAGAAGTGTGGAGACACTGTACTCAAAACAGAACTCTCTCTCTTACACACACACACACACACACACACACACACACACACACACACAGACACAGACACACACCAACTGTCTGGGACTTGTGTTGTCTGATATCCGACCTCATGCCAACATTGGTATGCGAACCAAAGATTTTATTTTCTTGAGAATTTTCAGACAGCCTTGCCTTGAGCAACAGCGTCTGTTGACAATAATCCCTCGTATTCCACACATTACTGCAGTATGCAGACATTCTGAGACCTTCAGGACGCTGCAACCTGCTGACATTCAACCTTCGGAGGCTCCTCGTGTGCCTAATCTGCCTGTACGGTCTAAAGCAGTGGCTCTGCCTGTACGGTCTAAAGCAGTGGCTCTGCCTGTACGGTCTAAAGCAGTGGCTCTGCCTGTACGGTCTAAAGCAGTGGCTCTGCCTGTACGGTCTAAAGCAGTGGCTCTGCCTGTACGGTCTAAAGCAGTGGCTCTGCCTGTACGGTCTAAAGCAGTGGCTCTGCCTGTACCGTCTAAAGCAGTGGCTCTGCCTGTACGGTCTAAAGCAGTGGCTCTGCCTGTACGGTCTAAAGCAGTGGCTCTGCCTGTAGGGTCTAAAGCAGTGGCTCTGCCTGTAGGGTCTAAAGCAGTGGCTCTGCCTGTACGGTCTAAAGCAGTGGCTCTGTCTGTACGGTCTAAAGCAGTGGCTCTGCCTGTACGGTCTAAAGCAGTGGCTCTGCCTGTAGGGTCTAAAGCAGTGGCTCTGCCTGTACGGTCTAAAGCAGTGGCTCTGCCTGTACGGTCTAAAGCAGTGGCTCTGCCTGTGCGGTCTAAAGCAGTGGCTCTGCCTGTGCGGTCTAAAGCAGTGGCTCTGTCTGTACGGTCTAAAGCAGTGGCTCTGCCTGTGGGGTCTAAAGCAGTGGCTCTGCCTGTGCGGTCTAAAGCAGTGGCTCTGCCTGTACGGTCTAAAGCAGTGGCTCTGCCTGTACGGTCTAAAGCAGTGGCTCTGCCTGTACGGTCTAAAGCAGTGGCTCCCAAAACTATTGTTTTAGCTTGAGATCCAACAGAGACATGTGATGTCTTCCCTCTATACTCTATACTAGATCTGCTGCTGTCACCATTTCTTAAACGTTCAAATGTATGGATTTTCTTAGATTTCTTTTGTATTTATCCATGACATTTTGAATTTTGAATTTTGAATTGAACATTGAATTTGTTTAATTCATGGCAAATTTAATGTTTTGAAATGACAGTAATTTAAAAACTAAATGCAGAGAAAGTAAAAGGATATATACTTGTGACCCGTAAAGGCAGGTAGGTCCACAGGTAGGTCCACAGATAAATGATAGCTTGGAACCAAATGGGGTCCATTTGGTTCCATTTGTACACTCTCAGAGTTAAATTAACATTGATTTTACTATATCAATTGGGGTCCTAGAGAGTCGGTAGACTAATGCATGTCAAACTGGGGGGTCCTTGATTAACGGGTTGAGAATCACTGCTAGAGCCATAATAATCTTCTCTTATGGATTGGGGGTCCATGGCATATCTTTTCAAATGGGGGTCCATGGGCTAATTAGTGTCAATGTGGGGGTCCTTGACATGAAAAGGTTTGGGAATCACTGGCGTAACCTACATACTGGTGCTTATGGGTTGATATTAACATTCAAGGCGGGTGCTTATTAATTTCGAAAGCGTTCGCAACCCACCCATATGACCACTTAACACGGCAGGTGTGTTAAAGGGACACTTCACCCTTTTTGCAAAGAAATATATGTTAATGACGTTTAGAAGCTTTAGATCACTTTCCTGGGGGTATTTATGTGTGTAATATGTGGTTTTAGTTATTTTAGATTGTAGCAGTGAGCCTGTTGTCTCTGATGTCATGGACACTGGTCTCACTACCTTCCTGGACTACAATTCCCATAATTCTTTGGTGCACTGCTCCTCCTTGCGGATAGGGGGAGAGCTGTCTTACTGAGACAACATGTAGTCCAGGAAGGAAGTGAGCCCAGTGTCCATGACATCAGAGACAACAGGCTCACTGCTACAATCTAAAATATCTAAAACCACATATTACATACATAAAGCCACCCAGGAAAGTGTTCTAAAGCTTCTAAACGTCATTAACATATATTTCTTTGCAAAAAGGGTGAAGTGTCCCTTTAATTGGTCAGTTGGGTGGGCCCTGTGCATTTTCAGAACGTGTTTATTTGAATGATCAATCAATCGATTTTCTTCTGGCTTGGATCAATGGAACTAACAAGGTAAACATTATGTTCCCACTGATATGAAAACTACCATGACATTCTTCTTTTACATGAAGGTATTTTTCATATGAATGTAAAAATAAATCATATATTTTTTGGGGTGGCCCACTCGCAATAATATAGGCTACTCATGGCCCACACGTTGGGACGCATTGGGAAGCAGAGAGAACATTGGGAAGCAGAGAGAACATTGGGAAGCAGAGAGAGCATTGGGAAGCAGAGAGAACATTGGGAAGCAGAGAGAACATTGGGAAGCAGAGAGATCATTGGGAAGCAGAGAGATCATTGGGAAGCAGAGAGAACATTGGGAAGCAGAGAGAACATTGGGAAGCAGAGAGAACATTGGGAAGCAGAGAGATCATTGGGAAGCAGAGAGAACATTGGGAAGCAGAGAGAACATTGGAAGCAGAGAGATCATTGGGAAGCAGAGAGAACATTGGGAAGCAGAGAGAACATTGGGAAGCTGAGAATCAGGTGCGAGTGGAGGAACATGAGGTATGGGAATCATGATTCATCATTATGGGAATCATGATTCATCAATATTCATAGCTTGTTGTTGGTGTAACCACGTATTATGTTATCGTTTGGGTTCGGGGTAGGGGAGGGGATGATACACTATATCACTGTATCTTTTTATTTTTTGGCACGTTTGACTGCCAAGGTTTCAGCCTCCAGGAAGAAACCCTAAATACAAAGGGAAGACATCATTGCACATAACAACCACACCAAGGGTGGATGAAGTACTGTGTGTATACTACTGTATGTGGATTATGTATTCTGTATGTGCGGAACACCTTGAAAACGAGTTGGTTCATCTCAAGGGGTAATTCCAAATAAAGAATTTCAACACTGTCACATCATAAAAACATGTAAAAACAGGAAAAAAATCACAGCTCTCCATCTTAAAAAAATCTTGATTTTAATCTATTGTTATAATTATGTCCATTAGGTCCACAGATACACTCTAGAAATGTGATTGGTATTTTTCATTTCATGACACCTTAAAGGTCTGGTGACTGGTGAATTGTTTTTGCTCAATTGCACCCCAAAAACATGATCTTTGAACATTCAGTAGATGTTATGTGGTCTGGGGATTTCTGAATAATTAGGCTCAAACAAGTGCTCTGATTTGCCTGTAGACTGTGATGTAACATGCCATAAAACAATTTGCCAGCAGATGTCACTGTTGAGGGATTTTGCCTGTTTTCATTGCAGCTCGAAAGGCTTTAGAACACACAGAAGAAAGACCCAGATCACAGAAAATCCACTGAATGTTCAAAGTTCATGTTGTTTGGGTGTAATTGAGGTCATAAAAAAAAAAAAAAAAAGAATGTCATGAAATATCAACAGGAATCTCAGCGCAGTCGGATACGGATGCATGTGTGTGTTTACAGGCCAGATGGCAGAGTGTGTTTGGTCAAATGGGATTAGAGATTAGGATTAAGTGGATTTAAAATTACCTAGACGCACAGTCACTCGATGACATACTACACTATTGCCGGAATGGCAGGGATAGGCTTATGCCGGGAAGTCCACACACACACACACACACACACACACACACACACACACACACACACACACACACACACACACACACACACACACACACACACACACACACACACACACACACACACACACACACACACACACACACACACACACACACACACACACACACACACACACACACACACACACACACACACACACACACACACACACACGAGCATCCCGGCTGCCCGGTACAACAGGCATCCCTCGAAAACTCATCATCATCATTTCATAACAAGCACTGGTGGGCAAGTCCCTCTGTGTAAAGGGTCAGTGGGCAAAAACAAAATCCATGGAAAACTGGACAGCGAGACAGACACAGACTATAGGGCTATAGGCTATACAATGTGTTACATAAGGCAGCCTGTAGCCTACCCCTGATGGGCCTCGCGCATGGGACAGAATGTGCTCCCACACTGCTCTGTGAATACAAACTGCTACCAGGGTTGAAGTCACTACAGGCCAGCACGGAGACAGAAATACAGCAGTGGTTCTCCACTTATTTCATTTCCAAAGGATGCCCGTAACTCTGAGTCACAGCCATTTGGAACACTTACAGGTTTCGTGTCACTCGTTCACCGACACAGATATTGATAAAAACGGACACTTTGCGCACACAAACAAATCACAGCTCTCCCCCAAGCACTCTCGGACCAGAAGTGGTCATTGAATGTACTTGCTCAACAAAAGCAGCCAGGAGGAATGCTTGACTTTTAGCACAGTGGAGAGTTGTGTGTGTCTCGGTGTGTTTGACACCGATCTCGTGGATCTCCTATTTCAAAGCTGGCTCCTTTGGATGTGGCGCTCCAAATTGCTGACTTGCCGAGGCTAATGAGTTCACCGAGTGAGTCTGTGTGGATGATCTACCATACCACACACACACGCTGCTTCATCACTAATTAGCCTTGTGACCGTGTAGGCTGACCTCTATACTTGTCTAGTGTGTGTGTGTGTGTGTGTGTGTCTGTGGTGTGTGTGGGGAGGGGGGGGGTGCAGAAACTGTCACTGAATTGCACAAGTTTGCCTCTTTTATACATGGTGTGTGATTCAACAGTGCTTGGAGGTGCCAATCTCAAGCTCGAGCACTTTTGTTAAGTACGCTTTAGATAAGCGCACGCACGCATACATACACACACACACACAGCTTCTGAGAATTATGTTACCCAACACTTCGCATCAGCTGAGAGGGTTCACCGCCAGAGGGGAGTGGATTCAGTGACCTTTCATGGCCACTTCCTCCGTGATGTAACGCTCTCCTGTGGGTTTTTATTTGGCTTCTGTGAAGGTTCACAGACAGTCATGCACTTTCATAGGAGTCGTCGTAGAGCACTGGTTCCCAAACAGTGGGTCGGGACCCAGTTGTGGGTCGCAGACACATTGCTATGGGTCCCCTTTAGTTTTTGTTTCCTACATTTGGTTTTGAATTATCATCATTTCAAAACATTTAAAAATTAAACTATACCGAAAAAGTTAAACTTCTCATGAATTAATAACAGAATCCAAAGATTATTTTCAGTAATGTCACGAAGAAATTAAAGACTGAAGAATCGAAGAAAATCCATAAATTAGAACAAATATTTAAGAAGTAGTGAACATAGCCGATCTACAAGCTCACAACCTGTCACTTCGCGCCACGTTGTGAGCTTGTAGATCTGCTATTTTCACTAGTTTGGGTACCAGGGCGATCTAATTTCTCTTTTGGGCCACGGTGCTGAAAAGGGTTTGGGAACCGCTGTCCTAGACTAGAGGACAGAGGAAAGCAAAATACGACCAATGCGGGGCAAAGGTCATGAACCGGCCTGGCGTAAAGGAATCAACTATGAGTAACAGGATATGCAATGAGAAGAAAGATATTCTGAACAAAAGGGAGGATTTAGACAAGAGAACACACGTCGGTTACCAGCATGACCTTTGCTATCAATGTCTCTCTCATTCTGTACGATAGGCCACCTGCTAAAGCAAGCTTGAGGCCTGACCTAGATTGGCTTGGGCAAATGTAGGACACAGACACACACACACACACACACACAGACACATCCAGCTATTATATAGTTTGGTATATATTTAGCTGTGTAGTCGGAGCCTGAGAACTAATTTGCGCGAAGAATGAAGTACAATTGTTAAGAAGAGAGAGATTGGAAGACTGGAAAAGAGAGACGGAGTCGGTTAGGCTTTTGGGTGTGTGTGTGTGTGTGTGTGCGCGTGTGTGTGGAGGAACAGAACAAAAGAGAATTAAGAGGAAAGGGGAGGGGGCGAAAGAGGAGAACGGCAGGCAGGTGAAGAGAGGGAGAGAGCGCGCCAAAGTGCACCTTGGAGCGGGGCCAGATATTGTGTAAGCAATTTTACAGACTTTAGAGCAGGGCAGGACAGAGAGGCAAAACAGACAAACCGTGGCTGAAAAGGGGAAAGACAGACATGTGCAACTGGATAAACAGAGACTTGCAGTCCGTGTGGTGAGATCATGCTTCAGACAGAGCTGGCAGTTTTTCCCCCTTATCAGAGCAGTTTCAAGATCTAGGCCAGCCAGCGCACGCGCACGCGCTGGCCTGTGTGTGTGTGTGTGTGTGTGTGCACGCACGCGCTGGCCTGTGTGTGTGTGTGTGTGTGCACGCGCTGGCACACACACACACACACACACACACACACACACACACACACACACACACACACACACACACACACACACACAAACCAAGGGCCAAGTCATTTTAAAACCGTAGGTTATTAAAAATACATCATTTTTATTATGGAACTCATGTGTGTGTGGGCGGTGCTGGCGGCAAGAAGCAAGCACACACCCACGCTTCATAAACGCATCGGCAGAGAAGAGGTCACAGATGTAACCAGCAAGAAGGTGCTCAAAAGATTGGCAGCAAAACAAAAGCCGATTGTCTTATTTAAGGCTCGTTAAGAATACCGCCTTTGATCTGACGGTTTGGTGAAGTTCACATTGTGCGTTCGAGACTTATGGCACCTCATAATCCTTCCAAAATCTTCCGTCCAATTTATGTTTTAGTGTCTGACTGTCCATAATGCATAAAAACTGTTCCAAGTTATTAGCTCCAATCCAAAAGAACGTGATTACAGATGAACAAAAACCTGTACGGAAGTATGGAAAACAATATATACATTGGGGACGTTATATGCATGATGCTGTTGTCAAATATAGAAAAATGGCCCATTTTGACAAGTCTAGCTCAACACAAACAAAACAGAAAAGAGTTGGGCCTGGATTATCAGAATGAGCATTACAACACTCTTGGTTGTAAGAACACAGGATGAGCAAATATAAGACATAGACCTGCATTGCTTCCGCAAGGATCGTGAATCTTATTATAACGGTTTGGGCATCCAGTCCCCACTGTTTAAAAATGGGGAAGAAAAAAAGCTTCCGATCTGCCATCGGTCTGTGCCCATTGTGAAATGATAGGCCGAGTCAAGAGGAAGGCCGACAGGCGATGCACGATGGGAAGAGCTTCCGCTGAGCGAACTTCACCCAAGTGAACAGCAAGTGACAGCTTACTTATAGGAAAACCTCCATTAGCTCATTATTGAGCGTGGGTATAGTCGCACATCTCTACGGTGTCTCAAAGTGCCACTGGTGTGTCCCTCTCTGTGGGCCCCGTGTTTTGCGAGGTCTCCCTGGAGGCCTCGCAGGCGTCTGGGGCTAGATGCGTGGAAGTGGTCTGAGTGTGGCTCTCTACGGTGGTGGTGGTGTGTGAGGATGAGGTACCCTGGGAGTGGTCAGAGGCTGCGTCGGACCTCCTTCTCTTCTTCACGTGGTGGTGGTGCTTCTTGGACTTTAGGTGGGCTGCGTGGAAACACATGGAATAAAGCTAAATAAAACCTTCACGAGTTTATTAATGTTTAGGTATTATCATTCTTTGTTGTTGTTGCAGTCAGTTGAAGCAATCACAGGTTTGATGATTTAAACCTTTGCTTTTAATCACTTTTCTGAGACCATTCATGTCTATGGAAGATGCTTCAAAAAACATGAATTCTATTGCTAGTTTGATCAGTTCAAATACTCTTAATAATGGATCCAGAAGCTCACAACACGTCGCGGCTATTTCCGGTGAGCGACGTGGTTCCAGAAGACATGCTGAGAGACTGAGTCTCGGGGTGTGCTCAACGTTATGTTCCGAGCCGTTTCCCTTCTGCAGAACACGTTGTTAATATGTGAACACACTCTCACCTGTCCACTCCGTGTCACCGATGATGACCTTGTCACAGAGCTCACAGGTGTGGCGGCTTCGCTTGTTGCTCTGCTGTGCCCCCTCCACTCTGACCGGCTCAACACCTGGCAGCTCCCCCTGATTGATTGATGGATAGATAGATTGATTGATTGTATTTATAACTCTGAAACATAACATCTGACCCACCATAATCAAGAGGATGAAAAAAAAGGGAAAAAGCTTACAACTAGTTTCCATTGTGGTTCTTTATCCCATGATTAAAACCGGGAAAGGCATCATTGATTTTAGCGTTGGCCTATTCACAGCGAGTCACTTTTGTGCTGTGCTGCGAGCTTGTATATCTGCCATTTCTTAACATTTTGGGAAAAATCGTGAAATTGAGAAGAACTACTGACTTAGGGCCTCAGGTCTTAACGGGTCCGTATGAGGCGTGTATGATGACATGCACCGTTGGGTGCATGAGACACAGAGTTCATGATGTGAGCAAGTCTCTGAGTGAGTGAGTGAGTGAGTGAGTGAGTGAGTGAGTGTGTGTGTGTGTGTGTGTGTGTACACATCAGACACAACCACAATATACCTAGCCTGGCTAATAAGATGCGACAAAAATAAACGTTTGTCCTGTGGGCACCTACGTGCATTATTATGTTGAAGTTGCACCAAATATTGAAAGTTTCTGGAGACTTTTACCAAGCAACCCAAAGTCAATCTGATTACTGGACCATTATTGATCTCTGCTTAACTCAAATAGAAAAGCCAAGTGGTCGCAGGAGGTGAAGACACAAGGTTGAAAGAAAACAAAAATGAGGGGGAAAGGGAAGTAAAGAAAGAAGGAAGCAAGCAAAAGAGGAACAAAAGCCAGAGGGAGGAGAGGAATGCAATGGAAGAGGAGGAACGAAGAAGGGGTGGACGCTTCTCCTTTCGTAACAACAGGAGGAAGAGAGCAGTGGTTCCCAAACATTTTTATCTCATGGGCCAAAAGTGAAATTAGACATTTTCCTGGGAGGCAAATAGCAGATCTGCAAGCAAACAATGCGCCGCTTTGCGCCGCATTGCAAGATTGCAGATCAGCTATTTTAACTGGTTCTTAATAAAATGTCTAACATTTTCTAATTTATGGAATTTCTTACAATTTCTTTCCTGAAATGTCTTGCTTTTCACTATTTTTCAAGTGAAAAGTGCCGTGCTACGCGCTTGTAGATCTGCTATTTTTCCCAACAGCTAAAGTTTAAAATAATGGTTGACGTGGTTCAAAGCTAAAGGTGACACAGATGCGTTCCTGGTTGTAATGCTTTAAGCCAGGGGCTGCTTGAGGTCGGTCGGTCGCAGCCGCCCCACCTTTCTCAGACAGTCCAGTATCTGCAGTGCGGGGGCCAGCGCCGTCTCCTCCCACCGCAACACATCCGTCACATCCAGACCGTACACCGCAGGAACGTTGTCTCCTGGACCTACAGTACACACACACACACACACACACACACACACACACACACACACACACACACACACACACACACACACACACACACACACACACACACACACACGTGCAGGGGTAAGAGGCCATGCAGCTTTAGTGCGAGTCAGACTTGAATGCATTGTAATCTAAGGGGCTTATACTTAATGCCGTCACACACAGACACTTCGGTGGAAAGCAAAGTCTTCTGATATGAACACTCTGCAGTGACAGTATGGAATGTCAATTGGGATGGTGAGGCGGAATGGACTCCTGGTGTGAATGACTGTACTGAGAGAGAGAGAAAGAGAGAGAGAGCTAGGGTGAAAGACAGAGAGAGAGAGGGGTGGCTCTGCGTCGGAGAGAGAAGCCGCACCCCGGGGCTGTGTCGACCTGCTGACTCACACTCGCTCGATAATGTCTCTTTCTCCCCTCTCCTCCTTCCTCCCACTCTCTCCCTGTCCGTCTTTCCTTTTGCATGCTTTCCCTCTCTCTCTCATTCCCTCCCTCCCTCTCTTTCCATCAGCTTTCACTCGCTCTCTCTCTCTCATTCTGCTCTCTTCCACCCTCTCTCACACACACATTCTCTCTCTCTCCCTCCCCCACGTTACTCTTTCACTACAGTCAGCAGTCCGCCAAACCAAGCCTCAGCACTAAACAGCAGCAGAGGTCCCTGCCTGCCCCGTCTATCCGTCTGTCAAACGTCTGACTATCTGTCTCACACTGCCTATCAATTATAGCTGTCGGTAGGGGCTGTCGCGATTATATATTTAAGTTGACGATTAATTGTCACACAAGGATTGAATTGAATTGTGTTAAAAAGCACATTTAAAACAATCGAAGTGCTGTACAGGGCGAGAAGAAAAACAACACAAACATTCGATTCTTTTTGCTTTTTCTTTTTTCTACCATTATTGATAGGTGAAAGTATACTGACAGGAAATGGGGAGAGAGGGGGGGGGGGGGGGTAGACATGCGGCAAAGGCCATCGGGATCGGGAGTCGAACCGTCCGGGCAAAAAGTGTGTTTTAAGAAGTGATTTAAAAGACACATCAACAGAGTTGGCACTTTTTAATATAAAAGGGCATGCTTAGGAGCAGCAGCAGCAAAGGCGTGGTCACCCCTACTCTGGGGCAACAGCATTTCACATTGAAACGTTACAACGTCACAAAGGGCAGATAATGACAAATAACTCAAATATACAAACTAAGAAATCACTGACAGATTTAATTATTTTTTATCATTATATATAGTATATGATATGATTATATTTAATCAATATAATAATCAATGTAATCAATGTAAAACATAGCTACAAGCTTGATGTACAAGCTCACAACACATGTTGTAAGCTTGCCAATTGTGCTATTTTTGAAAAATGTTTGAATATGTATGGACAACGATTGATGATTATGCAAAAATAATAGCGACTATCTCAAATAATTGTCCGTAGATCTGACTGCATGTTCGACACTTACTGTAAGTGCCCCTGCAAAAAACAATGGGTGTGTCGTGTGTGTGTGTACATTGTGGCACAGCGGGAGAGTGATTTAGCAAGAACACCACACAAATTTATAGAATTATCACACCTGCGGCAATGTATTTAAAAGAGGAGAGATCGAGACAGATATACGCACACACAGCCACACATTAATCCCATTAACCTGTAAGGCTCAGTCAGTCAACTCAATTATGGCCTAATCCTTTACGCACACAAGCAGCATGTGTCATTAAGGAGCACACACCCTATGGACTATGGAGTGAAACTAACCCCTCTAAAACTGTCCAAACTCGATTATGGGAGGGAAATAAAGCATGTGACTATATGACTGATTTGACTGTACAGCTCCAGCGGATAATACCACTTAGAGAAATTAGCCTGTGTGCGGAAAGTGTGCGTGCGTGCATGTAAATTGTGTAGCGTCTTTATACAAAGGAATTTCGCGCTTATTATGCATCACATTCACCCACTCACATACACATATTCACACACCAACAGTGCAAGGCAACCGTGTAAGGCAGTGGTTTTCAACCTTTTTCATATCAAGGTCCATTATTTGGAATTTGAGCCACGGACCACTATTTGATGACATTTAGTCTCTCAGACAGACACAAAGCTTAAATATTATGTTGTCGTTGGGTTAGGATTTTGTCCACAATTCCATGCTGTATTGATGTTCGTACCATTAGGAGAGATAACAGGCAAACGATAAAAGTAACAATTCTTCTACTGTACATTCTCAATGTAGAAGAAATGCAGATTCTCAAGAAATGCAGATATTTAACAATAATGTAACTCTTGTGTAAATGACCCATCTTTCATAACAACTGTCCATTTAGTTGGGGACCACCTGGAACCCCCCCAAGGACCACTGGTAGTCCCCAGAGGACCACCTGGAACCCCCTCAAGGACCACTGGTAGTCCCCAGAGGACCACCTGGAACCCCCCCAAGAACCACTGGTAGTCCCCAGAGGACCACATGGAACCCCCCCAAGGACCACTGGTAGTCCCCAGAGGACCACCTGGAACCCCCCAAAGGACCACTGGTAGTCCCCAGAGGACCACCTGGAACCCCCCCAAGGACCACTGGTAGTCCCCAGAGGACCACCTGGAACCCCCTCAAGGACCACTGGTAGTCCCCAGAGGACCACCTGGAACCCCCTCAAGGACCACTGGTAGTCCCCAGAGGACCACCTGGAACCCCCTCAAGGACCACTGGTAGTCCCCAGAGGACCACCTGGAACCCCCCCAAGGACCACTGGTAGTCCCCAGAGGACCACCTGGAACCCCCTCAAGGACCACTGGTAGTCCCCAGAGGACCACCTGGAACCCCCCCAAGGACCACTGGTAGTCCCCAGAGGACCACCTGGAACCCCCTCAAGGACCACTGGTAGTCCCCATAGGACCACCTGGAACCCCCCCAAGGACCACTGGTAGTCCCCAGAGGACCACCTGGAACCCCCCCAAGGACCACTGGTAGTCCCCAGAGGACCACCTGGAACCCCCCAAAGGACCACTGGTAGTCCCCAGAGGACCACCTGGAACCCCCCCAAGGACCACTGGTAGTCCCCAGAGGACCACCTGGAACCCCCCCAAGGACCACTGGTAGTCCCCAGAGGACCACCTGGAACCCCCCAAAGGACCACTGGTAGTCCCCAGAGGACCACCTGGAACCCCCCCAAGGACCACTGGTAGTCCCCAGAGGACCACCTGGAACCCCCCCAAGGACCACTGGTAGTCCCCAGAGGACCACCTGGAACCCCCCAAAGGACCACTGGTAGTCCCCAGAGGACCACCTGGAACCCCCCCAAGGACCACTGGTAGTCCCCAGAGAACTGGTTGAAAACCACTGGTGTAAGGCATCAACCTGCTTAACTGTTAAAGAGTTCAGTGTCTTGCTAAAGAAGACTTGACACAAAGCCAAGAGGAGCCGGGGATAGAGGGTATGCGCATGCATAAAGTGAACGTCAAATAGAGTGGCGAAGTGAGTTTAACATTGTTAAATACAATCAGATAGGACTTTGTGTAAATGTCAAGGCCAGAAAGTAGTTTTTTTGCCACTCAATAGGCGTTCCCGCATAACTTCCGAGTATGATGATGATGCCATGTGCATACCCTCTATTGAACCGGGTAGCTTCCAATTCCAAGACGGTCCATCTTAATTCAGCGTCGTTTGTCCGCATGCCACGATATAAACCCCGTTTCAATGTGACCTCTCGTACGATGAAGCACCACACGCGAGCTCTTCTGGCCTGAATTTACATTACTGCTGTGAAACGTTACACCACTTACTTCCACACGACCCTATTATTCAGTGCGTCAAGACCAGCTATTCATTAAAAGAAGCCAAACATGACACGGTGACAATGGAAAAGAATAAACACAGAAGCCTTCAATTGCAAGTTATTAACTCCGCTGACCTCCTAACGGCTCGAGCACCCCCCCCATTTAGTCTGCTAATGAGCCAAACCCATTGTCTTCCATCCTGTGCGTCTATGTGGCCTTAACACATTGACTGCCACGATTGTTTCAGTCTCTGTCCATTCATGTGCCAAGGGTATTGTAAAGTGAGGTGCCGGGGCAAAAATTACCCCGGGCCTTAACCGGAATAACGAATAAGCAATCCTATCGCGGGATGATCGCGGACCACCCAAGGCACGGTTAAGTCATTCCCAGTCCCATGCCAAATTTATATTCCTCCCTTCTTTCTTACTTAGTTTTAAGTTTCTTTCAGACTCTCAGCCTCTTAGCCTAGCCTAGCTGCTTGTAGCCTAGTTGCCTGTTTTGAGAGGAGGAACCATGTTGTTTAAGGACCCCAGGCAGGCTAATTTGTGCCAGATCATGGAAAATGACATTAAAATACTACTAACGCACCCACGCCGAGATTTTGAGTTTTAAAAGCTATAATAAGCCTATAGATAGATGCCATTCATTTATTTCCCGCATTATTCCACACACAGTTTATCCAATATTAATTCATAATATATTTGAATGACCCAAATCCACCCTAAACTGCTGTTACCCGCAGCAACCGCGGCTAAATCGGCCATCCGCAGGTCTCTAAAGTGTACACTCTCAGAGTTAAAACATAGGATTTAACTGCTTACACAGACTCGGAGCAGGCTAATTTAATCAGAGGCAGAGTGTGTGCAGTGAACGTTAACCGAAGCCTCTGGTTCCACTGGCGCGGTTGCCTCTGTGTGTGTGTGTGTGTGTGTGTGTGTGTGTGTGTGTGTGTGTGTGTGTGTGTGTGTGTGTGTGTGTGTGTGTGTGTGTGTGTGTGTGTGTGTGTGTGTGTGTGTGTGTGTGTGTGCGCGTGTGTGCACGTGTGTGGGGTGGGGTTTTAGTATTTTAGTTGTGTTCAATCTTTTGTGTTCATGGTAGAAGAGCAAGCATGTGGTATTTATAAGCGGCACCTGGCGTTCGCTATGCCGTTTCCAGGGTTGAACTTGTCTCTGCCTCTCCTCTTACAGGTCTTTGGGTAAATACTTGACCTCGACGGCAGCTGCTCGACAGTCTCTTGCCTTTTCTCTTGAAACATTTACTTCTCTTTTATGTCCCCTGCCTCTCTCTCTCAGTTTTCTTTTATGTCGCCTGCCTCTCTCTCTCTGTTTTCGCTACCTTCCCGTCTCCACGGGTGCCGTTGGACACTGCGGGGCAGAGAGGTAAATACAAAAGGTGGGATGCTGTGGGGTTGCCAGATGCTGGACGGACCTCCCCCACCCTCGCTCTCCCCTTCTTGTTTGGTGAAATCTTACTCTGCTAATCCACTCTGTAGAGAAAGAGGGATGATAAGGAGAAGTGGAAGGACAAAGGGTGCCCTGCCCCATGGATCTCACACACACACACACACACACACACACACACACACACACACACACCACAGACTGCATGCGCTCCCTTTCAGGCGCAAAGGGAAGATCACTTTGCCAACAAGAAGGAGCAAGCCTTGTCGCACGGCAGCTGCTGCTGCTGTGTGTGTGTGTGTGTGTGTGTGTGTGTGTGTGTGTCTGCATTGAAACGGTACCACCTGTTGCAACAAACAGCCTAGAGTCATTATGCCCTCTGCCCACAACCTGGCGCTGCCTTGTATGTTTGTCGAGTGAGTACTCGTGTGTTCGTTCCGTTATAAAAAAATTAAATGAGACACCGTGTCCTCCTCACGCTGCCTCCAGTCTACTGGCCAGCTGCCTCACCCAGATTCTCTATGATCACAACATTTCCATCTATTTCTGTCTTCCTTTTTGTTGCGTTTGTGTAGCTCACTTTATTATCCATTATTTCCTCAATCACCGAGTCCCTCTTACTCCAATATACGTTTCCTTAGGTCTCCAGCCATCGCATCAGTTTGTCCTTGAACAACGACAACAGAACCTGAATATAACGTGGCGATGAAGTGACCCAAGTTTTATTCTAAATGAGGTCAATTTATCATGGTGAATAAAGGCATTAACCGATTTTCTGATGTCTGATGTCATGCCGTGTATCACCTTAGCAGAGGTGATAAAGAGAGTGGCTTTCATCTCTGGGGAGGGGGGGGGGCTACTGGCTGGCAGCACATGCTTCAGCTGTGCAAGTGTATAAGTGTGCTTGTGTGTCAGAGGGGTGTGTGTGTGTGTGGGGGGGGGGGGTTCTCACTTCATAACAGACAAGAGAGCACAAACTCGCCCAGCACCTGTCGCCACAGCTGTATCAAATTTCCTTCACTATCTAAGTATCTATCCATCCAGCCATCTCTCTCCTCTCTCTCTCTCTCTCTCTCTCTCCATGCCCTAATCCCTCACTCACGTTTGGGACTAAAAAGACACACTGATGTTACTTCATACTCACCATGCTTCAGATAAACTATACCTGAGTATCCTGGTTACAGGTGTGTGTGTGTGTGTGTGTGTGTGTGTGTGTGTGTGTGTGTGTGTGTGTAAGCACGCATACTCCTCCAGCCCTCAGTGACCTCCTGCTAACTGGAGTTTGTGTGGTCAGGGCAAATTCTCAGAAGCTCTGCAATACTTCAAAAGATTAGCCTGCTCAGCTGAGACCTACCGGGCATTGGGGGCCTATGTGTGAGTGTGTGTGTGTGTGCCGTCGGCAGTTAGAACAGGAGAGGGGGTGAAGGGAAAAGTGGCGTGGGGGGATATGATGGTAGTTAAACATTTAGATTGAAACACTTAAACCCTATACTCGCCCTGTCCTGGTTTGCTTTCCTTTTTGTCTGCCTGTCAGTTTGGTAAAGTATGTCTTGTTTGTAAAGTATGTAATTGTATGTGAAAAATCTTAAAAACCAATAAAAATATATATATATAAAAAAAAAAACATGTTGACCGGATTCCCAGGTGATCTATAGCAGTGGATTTCAACCTTTTTCATATCAAGGCCCATTATTTATTCATCATTTGAGTCATGGACCACCATTTGATGACATTTAGCCTCTCAGCCCCAATACGTAGAAGGTTTTGGTGTCGGATAAGATTTCGTCCACAATTCCATACTGTAGGTAGGAGATAACGGGAAGAATGACAATTCTTCTACATTCTCTAATGGTGCAGTAGACTTATTGTACATTAAGTAACGCAGATGTTTATCTTTAAGAGTTAAAGGTATACAAGGGTCCATTTAGCCGTCATTTAGCTGGAGACCACCTGGAACCCCCTCAAGGACCACTTGTGGTCCCCGGTCCACTGGTTGAAAACCACTGCTCTATAGGCATCCTAACCCGCATTCACTCTACACTTTGTGAGCTTGTAGATCGGCTATTTTGGTCCACCCTCAAAATAGGGACGCTAGGGTTCAGGTGGCTAAGATGCCATGAAGGCGGTTACTGTGGGCAAGGTGTTTGCCTGGGACAACCCTGGATGAGATATTTTCTGGGCTGACGCTTTGATGCCTTCGGGTGAAACACATGAGATGGCATGAATACACAGCACATTATTGTCATGCAGCGATCTCTCAAAAGCGTAGTGTATAATGTGACTGTCTTTTGGTGGAGAGTAAAGTGCATTCAATGGCTTATACATTAAAGTATTCCTTGAAATTGTTTAAAGCATATCTGAATTTTTATTAAAAAATAGTACCTGGTGGAGCAAATCACATCAAATCAATCGCTTAAAGCTTTGAGAGAGAGCACTCCATGTTCATATAAACACATATCAAACGGTCTTAAGATCCTAGTACAAACATGCAGGAATACTGATTTCACCACTTTCAACCTTGCGTCCCCATTTTCAGCAAATACATTTAAAATATATTTTTTTAAAGAGACAAAAATGGCTAAAATAGCAGTTTGACAATCGGCTATTTTTGCCATTCGTTGCACAACAAAGCATATAGGGCTTAAGTGATTAAAGTGGTGTGGATTGAGGATTAGGCATTCAGGGAGGGAAGGAAGGAATGGAGGAAGGCTAGATGGCTGGATGCCAGACGGATCAATGTTGATTTCGTCTACTAAAACTATGACGAAAAATGTTCATCGACTACCTGTTTTCACTGACGTACACTACATGAAAACTAAGCTATGATGACTAGAACCAGGACTAAAGATAGACAATTTCGACAACAAATAAAAACTAGACTAAAATGTTAGGGAGGGACTGGTGGAGAAGAGATCCAGTAGAACTAAAAGAAAAGTCATTTTATGTTTGGTTGCAACCTATCACGCTATGTTCAGCATGCAAACAAGTGTAAAATCAGCAATAACAACGCCACCAATACACCAAAATACATTTTAGTCGACAAAATAAACTGTTGACTTAGTCGACGAAAATCGTATGACATTTAGTCGACTAAAACATTTCAGATGTCCAAAATGTGACTAAAACTCAATGAAATTTGGATTGCTGGAAAACTGCAATGACTAACTAACTTATAAAGGATTTGTGACTAAGTCTTTGGCAGCATGTCTATGCCAACTGATGAGTTGAAAAAGTCAAGACTTTCTGTAGTCAAGAGTGGAAGCGTTTCATTCGTTTGTTGTCCCTTTAATTAGCCTCGCTGACCCCTGGTGCTGCCAACAGCTGACTTGCAATCACAATTTGCTCAGCTGATGTCAATGTTCCAAGAATGATTAATGGGACTCAATTATAAAAACAAATAATTGATTAACAATTGATTAACCAGCTCACAACGCAGTGAAATGCAAAGTGATGTGAGCTTGTAGATTGGCTACTTCCACACAACACTGTTGTATAATCAAATACAAGACAAATATAATTATTTTGTATTTTAATTAAAAAAAACTGCGCTTCTCAATTATTCTATTCATCGAAATAGCAATCGATCGAGAATAAGAAAATAACCCATAGCATCCTTAGACACATGCACAGTACAAACGCCCACAGGCTGCGCATGCACCTGTGTCCACCAGTATTACATAGCCAGGTGACAACAGGGGAGCATATGGTGTGCGGGCCGGTAGGTAGGCGGCCAGGCAGGCTGTCAGACAGAGAGCTATTGAGGTTTAGAGCCTGGCTTGTCCTAAGCCACCTGGGCCTAACAGGATTAGAAGGCTGCTGGGTTACTACAGGACACACTGCCAGTGGGGCAGAGAGGCTGCTGACTGAGGCACCGTTTGGGAGGGATGTGCAAATTCTTATATTAGGTCCTGTACACACTTGTTAAGACAGGGAGTCCCAGGGGAATGTTGAGAAACGGTGGGGAAGTGGGGGAAATCGGGTGAATGGACAAATGCTGGTTCATTTTGGCAAACGGCGTTTGGAGTGCTAGCGTGACTCCAGAATAGGGATGCTAGTGGTAAAGGTTTACATGAATGGGGTTGCAGCGTAAGGCGTTTTCCTGGGCATATCCTAAAAACATGATTATGCTGTTTAGTTAGTGTGACCCCCCCAGCATAAGGATGGGTTCAAATAGTTAAAGGTGAAGTGCATGGGTTATAGGGCAAAGTGTTTGCCTGGGCATGTTCTACCAACTACAGGTTTTGACTGTTAAAAACATCACTTGGTCTGGGTGAGAAAGAGAATATTTTGGAATGTTACCGTGTAGATTCAATAAACAACTCCAGAGTGGGTTCAGATTATTTCGTCTACACTTAATCAAAACACAGCTACATTCTAGGATTGGACATTATAAACCGTGAAGAAATATTCATTCTGCCTACAATGATGCTGTAGCAACCACTTTGCCTGTCTGCCTTCATCTTTTCGGTACCACTTTACTAGTGGATTTTAATGTATGTACGTCTGTATGTACTCCTTCCTTTTATGGACCGAAATAAAATCTATCTATCTAGGTCATTGCAAACTGTAGCAGTGATCATTTTGCAGTGCATGGCAGGTACGATAATGTTAGGATGCAATTATAATTTAATATAGCTGCAAGCATGGGGTCATGCCATAAAAGCAATATGTCACATCACTTTTTTGTTACGCCGATTGGCTGGAGGGGTCGTCTGTCAAAGCTGTACTCCTGCAGCCAACCATGCATTAGCATGGTCCAGACTCTTTCGCACAAATGAATGGAAATGCGATTTCAAGGGGGAGTGGTTAGCCAGGCTATGAAAATCCCATGAGTGGAGAGAGTGGATCATATAATTCATACAATCATATAATTGGGAGATCTAAAAAGGTCAGAGGTCCTGTGACGAATGACTGTGAGCTTCAGTTCTTGACCGTTTTCCATGACCCTCTACCATATTTCCGAATTTCGTGGAAAGCGACAGCACAGAACTGCCAAAACTGCCAAAAGTGGTGGAAGAAGAAGACTGACTCTTCTTCCCAGCTAAGTCCTGCCCTATGCGGGAGCTAACTATCTCCGTAGACAACACCCTGGTAACGTCTGTCCCGACTGCCAGGAACCTTGGTGTTGTCCTGGACAGTCAGCTCTCGTTCAAAACGCACATCACAACTGTCACTCGATACTGTAGGTTTACACTCTAGAACATACAACGAATTAGACCGTTCCTCACCCAGGAGTCCTGGGTCCTAATCCAGACAACAGTTTTGTCAAAACTTGACTATTGTAACTCCCTCCTTACTGGCCTACCGGCATGTGCACTTAAGCCTCTCCAATTGATCCAAAATGTCGCAGCTCGCTTGGTCTTCAACCAGCCAAAATTCTCACACGTGCCCTTCCCGCTCCCTCCATTGGCTCCCAGTCGCTGCCCGCACAGAATACAAAACTCTGATGGCTCCCCCATATCTCACAAGTATGATCGAAACCTACAAACCCTCCCGCTCACTCAGATCAGCCAACGCAGGGAAGCTGGAAGTACCTTCAATAAAAACACTGGGACAGCGCTCCACACGTCCCAAACTCTTCTCCCTTCTGGCTCCAAAACTATGGAATGCACTTCCCATTGCAGTCAGAACTGCAGCCTCACTCCCAATCTTCGGCCATAGTCTGAAAACCCACCTTTTCAGACTCCATCATGGCCTGTAGGACTTGCCCTACGGGCACGTTATGTAGACTTAGATAGCATTTTATACAGACTTATAGCATGTTACGTAGACAGCACTAGAATTGCATTTTATGTAGTCATAGCACTTTATAGTACATATGTATAGTATAATATAGTATAGTATGCATAGTTTATATATATAGTTTCATTATATAGATAGATACTCCACTGTTACGCTTCATGATAACTGCTTTTTTGTTATTGCTTAATGTAAGTCGCTCGGATCAAGAGCGTCTGCTAAATGCCTAAATTGTAAAATTGTAACTTGTAAGAAGAAATAACGGTACAAAACCATTAAGGGCCTTCGCCCCTTCAGGCTTGGTCCCTCCCTAATAAGGACTGGTTACCATGTATTGAAACTGATCAATACTAAACGCTAGAAATGTACTACTTTATCCAAAGAGGCCAAAAATACAAGCCTGTCAACAAATCACATACTGGTTCAAAGATGCCTAAATATGATAAATGTTTAAAATGTTTGGAACAGGGTTCTCCTTACATCTTTTTGAATGGAAATGGTTTGTTATGACCCAGGGGGGCGTGGTTTTGACATCAGACAAAACGGCAATCAATAGCTAGCTATTGATGAGTGACATCAGCTGAATACAGCATGTCTGTGCAGACAGAGAGCAAGGACACCACAGTTAACAGTTAACTTACATGTAGAAACATGTAATTATTATATATAATTTCAAAATATATTTGACTATTGCAGGTACTGTATATGTACTACATTATGTGACCCCCTGTACTTACAGCAAAACAACATACTGTGCTTAAAAATAAATAATCCAAATGACTAGGATTAACAGTACTTGCAATATATTGTACAGCCATATCTGCAATTTAACTTTATTCTTGTTGGTCCCCATAGACTGCTAATGCATGGCTGGTTGTTCCTACACATACGAATATAGTAGAATACTTTGAGCATTCACACGTCGATTGTTTTTACATACTGCATTGTGTGACCCTGCAGCACAATGGAAAACTGCACCACTGAAACATTTGCAACCCAACTAAATTGGACGTGTTTAGATGTGGGGCACATAAAAATAAAAATAAAAGTCCTCATGAAGTGCAACAAAAAAAACGACATATGGTGCATATTCAAATACATTTATAAACCAAAGGGTCCACACATGCACCAGAACTGAGGTCAGTTCATCTGTATTTATTTATAAGTATTTATTACTAGGGATAACAACTATCAATTACCTTTTTAGTGATTATTCTATTGATTACTTTTTTGATTACCAGTGAATGAATAATCGAGAATGGTAAGCTCTATTTTAAAGGTGTCGCTCAAACATAGCAACTACAGCCGATCTACAAGTTCACAACGTGTCGTTTCGCGGTGCACATTGAGATTGTAAATTGGCCATCATCAGTATTTGTTTTCAAACAGATTAATTTATTGGTTTGATTAACTGTAGCACACCTAATGGTTATCACTTCATTCGTGGTTATTTACACTTCTGGAAGTAAAAAGAAAAAAACGAAAAACGCTTCATGTCATTGATTTTTTAACCTCTGGTGGAATGCCACTTCCCATATTGATGGCATTGATATATGTATGTAGGGGACACGGCTGGCTGCCGCAGCCCCGACAAACCACATCACTGCATAGTGCATACAACTTGATTATCTACAGTAGCAGATACAACTACGCAGCGGCTGCAGTGTGCTTAATAGAGTGTGTAAATCCCATCATGTTAACCAATGATGGGTTCTGTACGGGAACCCCTTTGGTGTTTTAAGCATTTATGTTATACTTTTAGGTATTGAAAAATAGCAGATCTACAAGCTCATGAAAAATCGTGAGAATGTGGCGCGAATCTTTCAATATATATTCTTTCAGAGCAAACTTTTTCAACTCAAATCTTTGCTTCTTGGGGGGGGGGGGGGGTCCCTGGAACAAAATTTTTTCAGATGGGGGTCGGTGGCCAATTACATATAATTCTGGGGCTCCTTGACATGAAATATTGAACAACACTGATACAGAAACATAGGTTTTCCAGAAAACTGTCAGGATTTAGAAGAAGACATTTTTTTAATTTCGAAGTCAGGCCTAAATGGGTTAATAGAGTGTGTAAATCCCATCATGTTAATTGAATGGTGGTTAGAAAGGCTCTGGAATGACACACACACACACACACACACACACACACACACACACACACACACACACACACACACACACACACACACCCCCCCCCCCCCCCCCCCCGTATATATATATTATTATATTACGATACTTGTGAGTGAGGACATCGGCATATAATTAAATGGCATTTCACCTTTTTTTTGCCATTTTATCGAGTTCTACTTAGTTGCGTGCCAGTGTCACACATCGATATACAAGCAAGGCGGTCGCCTTTTATATCAGTTTTTTAGCATAAGACTATAATCACACCCGTGTGAAGTGAGGGGTGATCATACGTCATCTCATTCTGGCCAATCACAATTTGCGTCCTGACTTTTGTCCTCAATGTTTGCGTTTACACACTTTTGTCTTCAATGTTTGTCTTTACACAGACCCTCAAAGCTGGACATAGGATAAACCACGGCCTGGGCCGTGGCTCAGCGGTCCAGGCACCTCGACCGGTAGCCCGAGTCTGGCAGTGTGCTGCGGGTTCGACTCCCGATCCCGAGGGCCCTTATTGCATGTCACTCCCCCATCTCTCTCCCCCATTTCCTGTCAGCCTACTCTGTCTATTTCTGAAGTTCTACTACTGTGAGGAGATTTGTCCCTCAAAAATGTAAGTATACACAAAGGGGGGGCACTCACGTTTGAGGAAACGGTTGCGGACCCATTTGTTCTGTTTTCGGGCATAGCGTCTCGTAGCCACCTTCAACGCTTCAATACCTGCGGAGAATGAGAGACAGATATAGATCGAGAAGACAACAACAACAAAAACAATAACAAAACAAAAATCCATAAATTGATTTCCCTCCCCCCCCCCCAGTTGATCCATCAACCAGTCCAGGGATCAATGAATCTCCATGGCTGTGATTAGTATGTGAGCTATTGTCTGACCTCTGTGTTTGAGTAGGTCCTTCTCCTGCTGGGTGATGCTCTCTGGAGCCGTCAGGTACTCATGGAACTCCTTAAAACCGATTGACTGGAAGATCCCATGCTGATAGTCCTGACTGAGGAGAGGAGGACGACAGAAGAGGAGAGAAGGAGGAGAGGAGAAAATCGTTAAATTTAAAAAAAATAAGTAAAAAATGTTAATAAAATAATCATTTAATAACCACTATTTTGGGCATGTCGTTATAGGCGGACATTCTCAAAGATATTGAAAGATTTTCAAAGCATATAGGCCGTATTGTGAGGTCCCTTTTCGTTCAGTTCCGTTCCCACGGAAGGGGGACTACACAATTCTTTCTCCATAAAAGAGATTTATAGGTAGAAAGTCCAAATAAAATAGTTCTACTCGTGCCCTCCTGCAGTTTTTTTGAAATGTAAAGAAAAAAGAAGTAAATGGATCGCTGCACTTCGCCGATGTAGTCATGTTTCAGGGCTACTGGATTTGCGGGTGTCACTTTCACTTTGTGTCAGGTATGTTGCTTTTTTTGTAAAAACCATACTTTGAATGTAAAAGGGCCTTTTCACACAATGTCCCGATTTAAACGAACCTAACGGAGTTCTCTTCTTGTGGACCAAGAAGTGGATTAACATAGTCCGTTCCCCTGAAAGAGATCTGGTCAGGAGTAATTACTCATCAACATGTTACGTGAGTCCGTGGAAAGACTTGATGTTAATGTTCTTATTGATCAACACACCCTGCAGTTACTGAATGTTAAGTCTCCATGGTTTTCCTCAGAATATCGTATGACACTGATTTATATGACACATTAAGAGTCCACTGATAACCACTACAGTGGTTTAATATCAAACTTTTTTTTGTTTGTTTTTTTCAAGGACCCACATAACTTTTGATTTGCTATTGCACAAATGGACTTACTCTGAGAGTGTACGAATGGAACCAAATGGACCCATAGTGTCAGAGTTACAGACCTGCATGTGTCCATTTGTACACTCAGGCTGTAAGGGTCCATTTGGTTCCATCTCTCAGAGTTACAGACCTGTAAGGTCCATTTGGTTCCACTCTCACAGACCTGTAGGCTTAAGGCCTAAGAAGGGTCAATTTGGTTCCATTTGTACACTCAGTTACAGACATGCAGGCTAATCCTCTCTCACTCTAATGCCAGACTGGCATTAGAGTGAGACACTGGCATTGCCAGTGTGTGCCAGTGGTCACCCTTGGCACCCGTGGTTAAAGCTGCCTACCCCTGCTCTACACCAACAATGTTGTGAGCTTGTAGATCTGCTATTTTCTGCAAATGTTCCCTACAGAATAGGGATGCTATTGTTCCAGTGGTTAATGTAAAAAAATAATCTCACAATGATTTGGCAGCCCCGTCCCGGATGAGTTTGTTTTGAGGCTGATGTCTGAAACAGGACATATGTGAAAACACCCCATATATGTAAACAAATTAATATCATATTTATAGTAAATGTTTTTGTTGTTTTTGTTATTTAAGGGGAAAAGAGTGATGATCCTCTACATCCTGACTACGTGCCAAGGTTATTTGGTTTCACCTCCATCACTGATCGAAGTACAGCAGAGGTACAGACTGTTGTTGAAGTCCCAGGCATTGGGGTCCAGACAGAGGAAACACAAAATGACATTGCCTCATTACATGAACAGATTAAATCTTTAAATGCTGAATGTCAATCACTTAGGGATAAAGTCAACAAATTAGAAAGTGAGTTGAAACATCGTACTCTTGATCCTTCAGAATTTGATGACAGCAAAATGAAATTCTTCACAGGACTTTCATGTTGTTGTTCAATTTTGTGTCACCACGTTTACCACCTCCTGCAAAACAGTCACTTAGTGATACTCAGAGACTTCTGCTTACACTGAGGAAGCTGCGCCTCAATCTGTCTGAGGAACTTTTAGGTTACCTCTTTGGCATTCATTGAGTCAACTGAGGTAAGCCAAGCAGGTTCATCTTGGCAGCAGTTTTAACCTTGACCAGTCAACTTTCAACACACTGAGCAAATATGTGTGCCACCTGTATGGCCAATCATCTGCCAAAAACGTGAATGATGCACAAATACAAATCATTCTGTACGGCATCATCAGCTTTGCCAGAACTGTCCATTCCCCCAACAAGTGATGCTCTCCACCAACATTGCAAAAGGGCAAACTACCAAGCAGCAGTGATGAGACGTTCTCTGACTAGTAGGATGTGTGCTCCTTCACCCATTGGCAGTGGATGGGGCATGGAGGATGGGGAGTTAACAGTAACATGGATGACTAGAAATCCTGCCCCTGATAGTGTGTTGCAGGTAGTCCACTGTAATTGTAAAAAAAAAAAAAAGCAAATGTGAGACTGAAAGATGTTCATGTATGTCTGCAAAACTGTCTTGCACTGATTTATGTCACTGCCAGGACTGTGAAAAGGTGTCAAAGGAAACAGAAGAAAGAGGTACATGGGATGATGACTCTGATGAAAGTGATAGGGATGAGTAACCCAACATGTTACCATGTAGGCCTACTACTTGCTTTGTTCAACAATTATTATAAGGTATTATTGTGATGCATTTGTATGTTATTTTGTATTTTCAATTTTCATATATTTCCTTCGGGGGGGGGGGGGGGGGTGGATGTACAGATGACAGATGCTGTGACCCTTTGCTGTGACCCACTTGTAAATAAATAAATGTTTCATACCATATTTTGTAATAATTCTGACCTCTACTACTTTAATTTTTAGTCTTGTCCATTTGTTGCATTATTCCAATTTAGGGGGCGTGGTAACATTTTGATAGATTTTCTGCCATGTTGGTCCAAGGTGCCCTGATTTTCTTTTCTACCTTTCATTACACATTAGGTTGAGACATTTTCTATGTATGAAACATAAGCTCTTGGCACAATTTACTGTGTAGGTGTCATTGTACTGTGTGGCAAACACTTAAGTTGAAGCATATTCTTTAACAAATATGCTACATTTCATGATATAAATTCACATATGAGTAAACTAAAGGCACCAATACTTATTTCAGATGTTAAGTATATGCATTTGACATTTGATAAAAAAATTGTGTTGCCAAAAACACATTTTACAAGCAAAAACAGCAGCACACGATTTTCGTTTTTTGGTTATACACTGTTTATACATTTATGGCTTTAAAAAAAAAACAGCAGGATATTATGAGTAGAAATTTTAACCCAAAGTCTAGAAGGGTATTATATATGAAAAAATGCATTGAATGCGTAGTTCGCTTGACATGGGAACGAAACTCATTTTCTAAGCACTTTTTCATGGGTCCCAACACGGCCTAATAGCAAAAACAAGGCGAGCTTGTAGATTTTCCAATTTCAAGTATAAACATAATGCTTAAGGAGCATAATCAACTATTCGATTAATCTAAAATGTAATCAACGGAATAACTCGATAGTTGCAGCACTAGATATTTAATCCATTGCTGAAAATAAATATCTATAAAAGCAACAATTCTTCCCACCCGGTCTGACAATTCTACACATTCAGTGGCCTTGAAGCCACTAAATGTGTAGAATTGTCAGACCAGGACGAGATGCAGAATTCTGCATGTCATCCTCATCCTCACTCTCCCAACCCTGTGGCTGACTGCACATGGAATAGCCTCCGGGGACATGGTGACGAGCAACGATATCCACTACATGGCCAGGACTCTATGGCCAGGCTGCGGTGACGTTGGGCTGGGGAGAGCAGTAATGATATCCACTACATGGACTCTATGGCCAGGCTGCGGTGACGTTGGGCTGGGGAGAGCAGCAGGCAGAAGCCTCATGTTCAGACATACACTACACTGTACTGTACATGCTCAGACAACCAGACACCAGGGAGAGAGAAGAGAGATGGGGCAGCAAACCATGTTTTAAACCATGGTTTACAATAAATTGGATGAATTGGATGTACGTCAATTACGGTTGAAGCAACTTGACTGATCAACTGCAGCAAAGTGTTACGATACCATATTTTGATTGATATGTTTAACAAAAGGATTTTGTAAAACGTGACAGAATGACAGCAATGTGTAAATGGTAAATGGTGCATTTATGTACCGGTAGTGCTTTTATCCAAAGCGCTTTACTTAGATTGTGCATTACATTCACCCATACACACACCGATGGCGGAGGAAACCATGCAAGGCAACAACCTGCTCATCGGGAGCAATTAGTGGTTCAGTGTCTTGCTCAAGGATCTTTTTTTAATATATATATATTAATGTATTGCCATATTGCCATTAGGGTACAATAGCAGTGGCAACACAGAAACGTGTGCATAACACTTAATTGGGAGAAAGGAAAAAAAATGGCTACTTTAGAACAAATGTTGTAAACTCTATAAGAAATGAATTAGTATTGGCCTGGGCGTGGCTCAGCGGTCCAGGCACCTTGGCCAGTAGTCTGAGTCTGGAAGTGTGCCGCAGGCTCGACTCCCGATCCCGACGGCCTTTACTGCATGTCACTCCCCCATCTCTCTCCCCCATTTTCCCCGTCAGCCTACTGTCTGTCCCTAAATAAAAATGTATATTTAATTTATATAAAATAAAGGCGAAAGCCGCAGACCACTGCTCCGCCTTGCGCTATGGAAGCGGAAACTAGCAATAAGCTACGTGTAATAAGCAAGTCATTACTGGAAGATTCACCCAGACAGGGTATACTTTAACACGAAACCAGGTTCCACAAATGTCTTCTAAATCCTGACAGTTTTCTGAAAAACCTATGTTTCTATATCAGTGATGCTCAAACATTTTCATGTCAACAACCCCCAACAATGATATGGATTCGGCCGCCGAATGTTTTGTTAAAAGCGTTCGCTGTGAAAGAATATATCTTATATATTCAAATTTCAGATTTGCGCCACATTGTCAAGATTTTTTAAGATAAGGTAGATCTACAAGCTCATAGAGCCACGTTATGAGCTTGAAGATAAGCTCTTTTTCAACAGCTACGGTTAAATAAGGACCGTTTCACCGTAGGCCTCATATGGGTTAAATGCATAGCACACAAAAAAAACCTAAGAGAAGTGCAGAGAGGAAAGAGCAGAAATATGAAGATGACCAAATGGACAGATGGAGAGACAGAAATCTGAGAATAGGGTCGGAGCACACAGGAAATGCAGAGTCAAGGGAGGAAAACACAGAGCGCGTGAGGAGAGGGAGAGATTTGACCTTCATGTCTGGCCAACCTCACAGAGACAGAGAGAGAGAGAGCGAGAGAGCGAGAGAGCTAGAGAGCGAGAGAGAGTGGACATAAAAGTGCTTGGGTGATCAGATTGTTTGTGAGGCTGAGAGGGAGTGGAGTAGTTGCAGAGATGGAGAGAGGGGGGGTGAAGGAGTGGCAATTGATGGGTGGGATGGTCTGATCGTGCTGTGTGTGTGTGTGTGTGTGTGTGTGTGTGTGTGTGTGTGTGTGTGTGTGTGGGGGGGGGGGGGGGGTGGATGGACTGGAGAGTGATCGGGCGGAGGGGCAACATGCTGGGCATCGTGCCACCAGTGCATCAATTTCCTGCAGCCACACCCCAGTCAGAAACTGCGTACGGGCTGCCTCTGGTTTAATCTGTGAGCCCCTTTTGAAAGAGCAGTGCGCATGTGTGTGTGTGTGTGTGTGTGTGTGTGTGTGTGTGTGTGTGTGTGTGTCCTGTCCTGTCTGAACATGCTGCGCAAACAACTAGCTGGATATACAACTGCTCGGCTGACCTCACATCACCCTGGATATTGTCGCCGTCGGGTGGAAGCCTCTTATGTCCTGTTACTTTTCCGGGAAGTGAGAATAATATGCAAAACTCTGCTGCCCGCCTCCTCCTCCTCACCAGAACCCGATCTAGAGACCAGTAGAACCCGGAAGGGTTTCAAAACACTGATCACCACGGATATGCAGGCTCCCCGCTACCTCTCTGACCTCCTCCACTAGAACCACGGCCCCTCCCCCTCCCCCAGGTCTGGTGATGCCAACCTCTTGGACATCCCAAAACCACCTGGGGTGACGGGACTCTCTCACTTGCAGCCTCTGGACCCACCTTTTCAGACTCGCTTTCCCCCGCCTAACTCAATTTCTGCCTTTTAGTCTTAGCTTAATGTTTTGGGGGTTCTTTTGCTAAATGTTTTGCCTTTTAACTTTTTCTGTTCTGTTTTCTGTCGCTTTACAAATCTGTTTATTTTGATTTGTAAAGCGACTTTGGGCACTGAGAAAAGCGTAATACAAGTCTGATGTATTGTTAGAGAGCATGGGACAGTATGTGGTCCCAGAGTCTGGTAGCTATCCATATGACCTCATCTCCACGCACGTCGCGCACACACACAAGTCGCAGGCGAGTTTCCAGACAGTTGATGGTGCCTGTCACCCTGTGACAGGCGTAAAGGTCAAAAGTCAAGTCAAGATATATTGGTTGCGGCAGGGTTTGCACCCCCAGGTGTGTTTAATTGCTACCTGTGATCCTGGACTTTCTGTTTGTTGAAGCACCGGTGAAAGTCTCCGAGCTCCTCTATCAGTCCTGCAGACAGCATGTCATCCACACGGGCATCCAACCTCTGGTCCAGAGCTAAAGGCCAGGGAGAGAGAGAGAGATGCAGTGGAAAAAAACACACAGACAAGGGACAGTTATTGGGCTTTCTATTAACCCATTAAGACGATTCTACAAAATAAATGTCTTCTAAATCCAGTTTTCTGAAAAACGTATGTCGCTATACATCAGTGGTTCTCAAACTTTTTCATGCCAAGGACCTCTAAAATTATAATGTATTTGGCCCTGGAAGCCCATCTCGAAATATGAGATGCTGAAGCAAAGATGTGTGTTAAAAATGTAAAAAAAATATATATATTCAAAGATTTGCACAACTTTTCACGCTTTTTTCAAAAATAGCAGATCTACATGCTCATGGCGCTATGAGCTTGTAGATCTTCCATTTTTGAATGGAATTGTATGGGTTGACATTAACTTTTAAAATGTCTTTGAGAAGTGGAGATAAGAAGTTCCCCATCTTACCATCCATGCTGGCATGCAGCCAGAAGATGCAGGGGTCTGGGTACCTCAGTGGGCCCCCCAGCCCTCCACCTCCCTCTTGGGCCTTCTGCTGCTCCAGCCAATAGCTGTGCGTCATGCCCGTTTCCTCATGCACCTGCAGGCTCCTGGCAACGTCCGTCATGCAAGATACGGTTCAGAAAACACCTTTTCAGATGTTCAAGAGTGTTGCAGACAATTATGAGAACTTATATAATATGTGTGACAGAGCGACGGACGGGTTTTGCAGGTTTCCGTAGTAATCTGCGACCTACAGTCGCAATAATCAATACCTTTGCTGGGATTCCTAAGCTGTGCCATTACTTTCGGATTATGGTGCATTGTACCAGAGTTACATTTTGTACCACTTTTTAAATGCCTTTATTTTATATTTTTTATGGAGGGACAGACAGTAGGCTGACAGGAAATGGGGAGAGAGATGGGGGGGGGAAGACATGCAGTAAAGGCCGTCGGGATCGGGAGTCGAACCCATGGCACACTGCCAGACTGGATTACCAGTCAAGGTGCCTGGACCACTGAGCCATGGCCCAGGGCCATTTTGTACCACTTAACCACAAAAAAACAGCTCCAACAAACACTCACTTCCCTATGACCTCATGGAGGTCTGCAACTGCTGCAACGAAACCTAACTATTTTCCAGTGAAAACCAGTTCGCTTTCTGCATTTACCTGTTTTTTTTGCAGATTAAAACCTGACTGACCAATGAAAAAAAGGTGTCCGACTCAGTGTGCAAAGACCTCCAGATGGGGATTAAATGCACCGAGATAAACTCAAGAAGAAATGCTACATCAAAGCGTTGTTGTGTGCCATCCATTTGCCTGTGGCAAATCGTCTCTCAGCATTCAGATATACTGAGCAAACGTCTGAATCAATGAGATTACATTGGACTACATGCAGCTCTTTAGTCATGCCTGGCTGGGCTCAGAGAGATGAGAACTGTATCATTTGACTGTCCAAGATTTCCCCCGTCTCCAGCATAAACCTTCAGCACCTCACGCAAACCAAGAAAGAACCTCTAGGACGAACAGTGAAATATAATTCACATGCACACAGTACGATTGATTGATTGGAATTAGTTTGTAGAATGGGTGCAGTTCAACGAGAGTACAGGTCAATACAAAAACTGCTACGAGGGTAAAACCAGAAAAAGTACTGCGACTTGCTTACATCAGGGTCGTCCATTTTCAATTCATCAGAACATTTAAAGACGTACAAATATACACTTAAATGGAAAAAAAAGAGGTACAAACAGAAATTGCACGGAATGCATGTGGTGGAGAGAGAGAGAGAGAGACAGGTAGACCGACCTGGCAATCTTGCGTGTATTATTGGGGTGCAACATGGCGGCCATTGCAGGATCCACCTGCGTCAGTCTCTGGTGCAGCTCAGCTCCACCCAGTTTTTCAAGCTCCACCTTCCTGTCAGGAGATCCGCTTACCGGTCCTCTCTTTGACTCATCATTCCCCAGCTGTGAGATGGGCATTTCATGCGATTAAACCATATGGAGCTTTTCTTAGTACAGCAACTTGACTTGACTTGACTGCAATTTTCCATTTGGCAAGGGTATCTGGTGCTCTTTAGAAATTACCAAGTGAGCCGAGGGGTCGGCGAAACAAAAACACCTACAGTGGAGTTGAGCCAGTACCATGCAGTGAAAAACGTTCTTAAATCGACCAAAAAGTCGTTATACATCACGGATGTTTTTTTGTGCGATTAATTGACCCGAAAACAAATTATTTGTGTCGTGAGCACATCCACACTTCCCCAACGGGAATTATGCACAGATAAAGAGACATCATTTTAATTTGGAACAAGGTTGTTATTTCCTCAGGAATAAAAGGCATCAACCTGTATGAATGAGGCATCAATTATATGAAGCATTTTGTTATGTGAAATAATACAATGCGTTGCGACGCATTGTGAGCTTGTGGATCTGTCATTTTCAAAATATTTGTATACATTTGAAAACTTTAAATGGGACATTCTGTTTAATGAATACTTTTGGTACATTTTGAATTCCGGACTTCTACTTTCTTTTATATTGCAGTATTGATACTCCTCAGATCAATGGGATTTATGTTCAGAATGTGCAACGTTCCTCTCTACATCAGAATCCACTCCTCTGGTACCCACCTCCTCCGTGTCCACCAATACCTTCCACAGTAGGGACTCGATATAATAATTTGTTCCTCCGACGATGATTGGCAGCTTGTCTCTGCTGTGCATGTCATCGATGTGGGAGTGCAGCGTTAAGGAAGACAGACACAGGACATGCATCCTACTGTACATATGGCAATATACAGTTAAAAGGTACAGGCCTGGGCCGTGGCTCAGCGGTCCAGGCCCCCTGGCTGGTAGCCCAGCCTGGCAGTATGCCGCGGGTTCGGCTCCCGATCCTGACGATCCTACAGAAATTAGGAATACTGCCTTGGTAAATGGCCCTGAGGTTAAGCACTTTCAACTGGCGTGTGGCATCCCCTATTTTGAGCATGTCATTGTAGGTGAACATTTTCCATAATAAATAGCATACATAGAAAGCCAATGTGACTTGTGAGGTGGTCGATCTGTTTTGTATTTTCGAAAATGTTTTGAAAGTATAAAATAAGCTTAACATTAGTCTAGTATGCCTTTATGAAAAAGGGACTGTTGAGCTTATGATCTTGTGGATTTACGGGTGTGTTGCCAGTGTTTAACAAATAACCAGTAGAATTTCTGGTGCGTTGCCAGTGTGGAACCAATAACGAGTAAAGTGATCCTTTCCTCGCGTCTGTGTCCACTCCAGCCATTCAATATCACTACTAGTCCATAGCCGCAATGCTGTCCATCCGGGCTATGGCACCGTGACCACAGATCCCATAGCTTAAATTTGGGAAAAGTGGAAAGAAAACAACGTCCTCACTCCCTGCATACTGTATGCCAATAGTCAATGTCTCTGTGCAAGTTCAGACAAACTAACAAGGTTTGTTTATCATAGGATTGTAGGCCATGTGAAGTGTGAACTAACTGCTCAAGCTCCCTCTCTCCCTCGTCACTACGTACGGAGTCAGATAGGTGAGCATGATGCTGGTTGTGTCAGACACCATCTTTCCTCTTCCCTTGGGTTCTCGTCTCCCCCCTTTGCCCTTTTCTCCGCCCCGTTTTCCTCCTCCTCGTCCTCCCTGTCACATCCCTCCCTCTGTCTCCAAGCAGACATAATTAAATAACCGCTAGGACAAGATAAGGCCCATCAGGTATCGTCGCTCAACCTTCCGCTCCACCGCACATGTGTAGTGTACGCTACGCAGGTACACACGCAGGCACGCACACACACAAATACCCCAATTAAAAGAACCCCCCCACCCAAATCCTTGCATCCCTGTTGGGTGAGAGGTGCTTAACACAGGATGAGAATGGTGAGGCGTAGTGCAATAGAGCAAGTAGAGCAAGTAGTCTGGAGAGGATGAGGTGTCAAATGAGTAAAAGAGACACCCCAGCGCTAGAAAGACAACCATCACGAGATGCACAATGAGTGTGTGAGAGAGGAGGGAGGGAGAGAAGAGGGAAGGGGGGGGGGGGTATTATGTGAGCAGCATGCTGAGTGAAGGATTGATGGCTCATGATGCACCATTATGTCTCCTAAAAGTCTCTGGAGCCTCATAGCCTTCTAGAACACGATCACATCCTCTCTCTCTCTCCTCTCCCCATGCCCATTCAACTGGTTGCTTTCCATATCCTTCCTAATCTCTTTATTCATCTCTCCTCCTTTCCACCAGCAGGCCATCGCTGCACCGAGCCTATTCTTAGAGCTACTGCAGCCTCTCGCCACGCTGGCGACTGAATGTGTGCACGTGTGTGTGTGTGTGTGAGTGATCTATTAATACTCTTTCTAGTTATTGCCTCCTCTCTCTTCACATCTGTGCGACAGCCCGTGTCTGCGGGAGGATGTGAGTGCCTACTGCGTGTGTGTGTGTGTGTGTGTGTGTGTGTGTGTGTGTGTGTGTGTGTGTGTGCGTGTGCGTGCCGCCACAGAGACAGTCTCTAACTATTAATATCTCCTCTAGTGATCTCACTTCACATTTCAGTGAAACATCTGCAGCGAGACAACTAAAACCAGGACACACACACACGGTTCAATGAATCGATACAGCAATAATGATATCGTATTCCTTACTGATAATCTATCGATACAGAGGCTACCGCCGCTACCATATCAAGGAAATGCTGTGTGACACAGCTTTAACAATAAATAAATAAAAGCATCAGTTTCTGCCCGACCGTTATGAATGGTATAATGGTAAATGGTGCATTTATGTAGCACTTTTATCCTAGGCGCATTACATTCACCATGGGTGAATGTAATGTGCCATTACATTCACCCATGGTGAATGTAATGCGCCTTGGATAAAAGTGCCCATGGTGAATGTAATGCGCCATTACATTCGTGCATGGTTTCCTTCACCGATCGTGGAGGAAACCATGCAAGGCACCAACCTGTACATTTAGTAGGACACGGTCATTATTCAGCATCAACGCATATCACAAATCATACATAATCATATCGTGGCCTCTGAATCATGATGCGTATCGATGGTGAGGTTGTAGGCAATACCCAGCCCTAATCGACGCATGGCGTAAAATGAAATAAATAAATGGTCAGCCACACACCAATTAGAAAAGGTCAAATCCAGACAGATCATTTCTGGTAGTTAGCACATTATTACGCCGGTGGGCAAGGTGGCGCGCGGTGATACCAGACCCTTTGGACAGCAGCAGTGCGATGCTAAGTATTGTCCCTTTGTTCCTTTGCGGTGACAGGAAGGATATTAGAGCCAGCGCTTTGTTCCTGAAGTCGATCACCGTGTAGCTGCTCACCAGAGGGTCCACGAAGCTGATCATGTGATGTCTGCACTGGGCGAGCTCCTCTGACGTCACCTTGTTGGTGATTATGTCCAAGCCTCGATACACCTGAGAAAACATACCAGCAACACAGCCAATCAGCACTCAGTGATACACCTGAGAACATACCAGCAACACAGCCAATCAGCATTCAGCATCAGCGATACACCCGAGAACATACCAGCAACACAGCCAATCAGCATTCAGCGTCAGCGATACACCCGAGAGAACATACCAGCAACACAGCCAATCAGCATTCAGCGTCAGCGATACACCCGTGAGAACATACCAGCAACACAGCCAATCAGCCCTTGATACACCTGAGGACATACTCAGCAATCAGCACTCAGCGAGTAAACCAAGCAAATGGGATGTGACAGCAGGGTGGAAATACGAGGGGAAAAAAGGAAACTTGGTTCAAATCTCAGAATCAGAATAAGCGTTATTGTCACATCAGTTTTTAAAAGTGGGTGAATATTCGTTTTTGTGAATTGTTCCCATCGTATCATTTTTACCAAGAAAAAAAACAAAGGGAAAAAAAGAAGGGGGGTCAAGGCAGGAAAAAAGAAAAGTTTGAGCGCTTCGTGTGAGGACATAAAACCAGTCATAAATCTGAACAGAGCTGTAGTTACTGTACAAAAAACACACCTGGGTCAAGGATTGGCTGAAGTGAAAACTGTTTCCTGGTATATATTCCCAAGGATATGTTTCTGTTTACCTATGGGGTGGCAGTGTGTGTGGTTCAGCGTTGCGCAGCACACGTTGGTTGAACCACAGCACACACACACAGTGCAACACCTAAACCTTTGTCCAGATTGCATCACGACACTAAGCAAGGGGCTTCCTCGCAGAATGTTACAGTGTTACAACAACTACTATTGCTCATCTCGCACACATACGCAAACTGACACACACACACACACACACACACACACACACACAGTTTCTGGAATCTGATAACTTTACATCCAGGGCTCTTGGCAGTGATACTCAGGCCTTAAGGAACCGACGCTAAAACTTTAGGGCCGTTTATTCCCAGGCAAATCTGATTCATCAGTCCAAAGCAACGACTTGAATTACGATTTGGTATTATCCTTTGATATCCATCTCATTATGCCTACCGTACCGAATTAGTTTCATCCGAGTTGGAATAATGAGACAGAAGTGGAACACATGTTCCTGGTCAAATTAAGCTGTTAACGGAAAAACCATAAAGGCTTTTTTAACGACTGGAGTCTCTCCAACTAATGATTAGAATCGTCACGTTTTAGGAGGCAGTCCTACAAATGCTCTACTGTTAAAGGTAGTTTAATGGCATTCAGCTGATGTGCCAGCCAGGTGGCGATTTGACAGCTTCATTTAGAACCAGAGCGGACAATTAATTATAGAATGACAAATGATAGACGGGATCATGAAACGTCACGGATGAGTGCATCTGTGAGCACAGACATTTTAGCACACCTCTCGATAAAAGGGGAGAAAACTGTATTATCGAGATGTTTTAAGTTGCATCAATTAATCAGGTGTTCCAAAAGGTAAATGAACAGCTGGCTATTGTTAATGCATTCTATGGGCCTGTCTAGCAGTCCACCAAATCTGCCTGGCTGCTTTCATTCAATCTCTTCTTAACTCGATTTAAAAAAAATAATAATACCCTGGCAAGTATAATTCTAGTTCATGTACAATAGGTTGTCCCTTAGTAAGCTTATTAAAAGGAATTATGAACATCTGCTGGTGTGTAAAGCTGCTACTCCAACATACTTAAGTCTCAGTTCTTACAATGCATGGCCAAAGGCCAAGCCATCTATAGACGAACCCGCAGAGCGCTGCAATGGGCGCAACCATAACAGCGGTGTCAATCGGCTCTCATTATCGTGGCTTTATGTTTGCCTGCTCAGCAGATTGTCTATAAGCCGTCTGTATGCATTTCCTCCTCTCCTCAAAAGCAGATCAATCACAACTCATGCTATGTCCATTGTCTCTTTTGTACTGACGTTTGTTTTTATGAAGATGGTAATTTCCATACCGTCACCAGTCAACATGACATATACATTGACATCAGTCTCAACCCCAGTCAACAATGAGTCATGACATAGACATACACCTTAGTTCCGTCTCCAGTCAACTCAACATACATACACCAGTCCACATGCCCACAAGCAGCCAACCTGTACATTTCAGCTTTGCCACTGAACACCGGATTGTGATTATTATAAAAAAGATTACTTCCTGCACAAACTCCACATAAATTAACTTAATAAACAAAAGAGTGGAGGAGGGATCATCACCATTAGACTACAGCAAGTTTATGTTCTGTGTCATAACCTGTACAAAAGGCTGACAATGAACTAAGTTTGGTGAGCGCTCGTGGAGTGAGTGTGCAGAGTGTGGCGTTCACATTATCAAGCATAGTAAGAAGTTGTGCTTCAAATCATGTCAGGTTTGTGTACTGTGCATTAATGCAACACACACACTAGGGTAGGGCTGGGTGCAATAACCGCGGTTGTGTGCGA
This sequence comes from Protomyctophum parallelum, assembly GCF_964188405.1. Taxonomy (NCBI): domain Eukaryota; kingdom Metazoa; phylum Chordata; class Actinopteri; order Myctophiformes; family Myctophidae; genus Protomyctophum; species Protomyctophum parallelum. The sequence goes on along the minus strand of NC_139697.1, from coordinate 34,743,563 downwards.
GTTCAACAGTTCATGAACGCATTAATTTTAGTTTTGCCTAAACTGTAATCCTGGGCGCTACTTTCCCTCTGCTTGTGGCCCATTTAATTTCACAAAACTTGGATTAGGGATTAAACCGGGATTTAACAGATATCCTGGTTTAATATAGCCTGGATCAGCGATTAACCGGTTTCATTAAAGCCGGTTAATCTTGTAAAATTAATTTAGCCAGTTAACCTGGATATGTTGAGTCTTCAGTTTCATGAAAGCAATGCCACACTAGTTACCATGGAAACTGATGCTGTGTAATTAGCTTGCTCCGGAGCAGGCTAACAGCCAGGTTTAACCTAATCCTGATGTCTTTACTGTTCATTAAGCAGTCAATTTGATCACAAACCAATGATTCTTTCCACACTTTGCATTAAAACATCATATACTGTAGGTACACATTGCCATGAACGAAGTTCTTTGTCCTTTCAATTAGTAACGCCCGACGCCCAAGACGAAGTTTGATCCAAAAGACGTTTATTGATCGCATCGCTCCACAGCCTGGAAGCACCCGTTGTGCAATCCTCGATGTTGCGCAACAGTGAGTCATCGAAAATGTTCCTCCCCTGTTTAGCCGACGACAACGAAAATCTTAAAATGTTAATAACTCTCGATCTAAATCATCCTGTCTAATTATGAAAAAACATCCTGTGTTAGACGGCCCTCCGCTGTCCAGTCGCTAGTCGCGATTTATTCTTACCTCCCGTTGTTGTCGATCGACTCTAGAGTGGTGTGGCTATATCTAGCTGCTACAGGCACAACCGGAACAATTTAAGCCCTATATACAAAATCAAAGAACCAAAATATATAGGCTGCACAACCTCATCATGACAGCTTATGAGCTTGTACGTAGATCAGTTACTTTTGGTGAATGTTCCCCCAGAAATAGTTTGCTGTGGTGCAAGTTGTTAAGAAGAATAAAAATAAATCGTTATTTTTTGTATTTATTTTTTTGTAAAAGTTGTTATACAACGTATTACCATTGTAACATTTCACCCACCAACGGCCAAGAAGTACATACATCGCCCCAAGCCCTCAGAGGAGGGAGTTATGGCCAAATATCACAATGCTACAGTATCATTATGCTTACAATATTATGAATTCTGTTACATTCATTATGAAGTTTTAAGTTAAGAGTAGTGGTAAAATTGTGGAGTAGTTAATCATTCAGTCTATCCACTATTGAGAGTATTTTCTCTCTTTTATTACAGCAGCAGTATTTAGAAGCTTAAGTCCTTGTATCAGTAAATCTGGTAATCTAGTAAAGATACTAGATATGCATAAGGGGCAGTAATGCAATTATTAGTATCAGTAAATCTGTGTTCCACCGAATGGGTCTAGTGAGGAAAAGCCAGGCTCTGCATTCAGCCAGGCGTTATGATCCTAGCTCGATAAATCCGCCCATTCTAAGCCTCGCTTGGCTTTAGTGGAACAGAATAAACCAGGCTGTATAGACCTTGGATTTAACAAGCCCATGGTTTTGGATTAGTTAATCCAGGTTTTGTGAAACAGGCCCCTGGTGAGAGCCCCAAACGGAGGTCATGCTTCCTTCAATGCATGAGGAGTGAGCAGTCCGCTTACTGCGCAACGTGCCCCTTATATTATTATAATTATTATTAATAATTATTATTAATTTAATTCAAAACGTTTCTTTTTAGGTATCGATCAATACCACCATACCATCAGTAAACACTGATTTATTACCACGATAACAAAAAATCCATACCGCCCCAGCCCCCCACACCCACACCCACACCCACACACACAGTACTGTGCTCATTCAAGTCTTCAGTAAAAACCCTCAAAGGAGGTGTCCTGTGTTCTAATCAACACCTCTGGAGTGAAGTGGGGAAGCCAGACCAGCCAGCAAGTATTCTTTGCCTGAGTCACAGAGCCCGAGGCTCGACTCGGCCCGACTAATGTGCATTTTGGGCCCTATCCTACCCGAAAACGTCGGGCCAGGTCAGGTAGTCGTTTTTAAGTGGTGCAACCACTTCATTAAGGAGCTACCTGTATGTGTGTCTGTCCCTGGCTGGGTCTGAGCAGTACAGTACAGTACAGTACAGTACAGTACAGTACAGTACAGTACAGTACAGTACAGTACAGTACAGTACAGTACAGTACAGTACAGTACCCCCACATGGTAACTGTCATTTCTCTTTTTTTATACATTTTTTATCCCACGATTTTGTAACCCATTTTTCACCCATGTCAATCATCATCTAATGTGATTCTGGGCTCTACACACCCTCCGCCAATCTGGGGAGAGCAACGGACTTAACTCATGCTTCCTTCATGCTTGAGTGTCCAAGTTGCTCCTTTACACCTGACAGGGGGGAGTTTCCCTGGTTGGACGTAGCGCGTGGAAGGAACACGTTATTCCAACCAGTTCCTTTCCCCTCCATCAGGCGCCCCGGCTGGCCAGGGGGAGGCAGTTTAGAGACCAGGATTACTGCATGTTTGTGAGGGTACCTACCCTAGGGGACACGGGGAGAACATGCAAACTCCACACAGAAAGGCCCTTTCGCCAACCCCGCCTTCGGGTATGGGCACTGATGACGCGGAGGAGGAAACACGCCGCCAGCACCCACAGCGCCCCGAGCGGGAATCGAACCCAGGACCTTCTAGCTGTGAGGCGACAGCACTACCAACTGTGCCACCGTGCCCCTTGTAACTGTCATTTCTCGACCGTTTCGGACGCAGGGCGGCTCGCCGGAACCGGGTGGGCACCCTAGGCGGGAAGCTGGTCCCCTGGGCGGGAAGTGGGTCTGGAAGTTCCAGGGACCCCCCAGGGACCGCCACACGGAGTTGCACCACTTACTTCACACAGGTGTGATTTTGTCTACTGGCCTACTGAATGAGCAATTTACAAGCACTTTTGTGAATTCTGATACTATAAGTAAAGCATAAAGAGCAAAAGAGGTGATTTTGCATCACTGCATGTGGGAAGCTCAAATTTGACAGATTGTCAATTAAATCAACTAGTAATCAATGATCACAAGCTTCAACCAAGTCCTTGAATATTAGTCGAATAACAATACGTTTAGGGTTAGAACAGCTAATTGATACAATGAAAATACAGAATATGCACATCGAATTTCTCATGTGAATGTACAGATTCATTTTAAATATATCTATTATTACACGGTTTGTCTGTGCGAAGTCGATTTGTCTGAAAAGAGTAATCCTGTATGAAGGCTGGTAAGGCTGCTTGTGGATGCAGCGTACGGTATTTTGAGCTGTGCTTCTGCACGCCAAAAGCTGGGAGCAAGTCAGCGCAAAGGAACCCACTGAACCCAGCTGATCATTTATTTACAGCAGCTATGCACGACACCACTGTCGCTGAAAGAAATGCATGGATGGATGGAATGGATGGATTGATTTGATTAGACGGAAATATTAACGGCACAGTGGCACAGTGAGACATGTAGGCTAAAGGATGAACACAAAAAGGTCCTGAATGGGGACTTGTTTCAACAGAGCATCAAATAGTACACGTTTATGAAACTGCGGTAGTGTAAGACTTTCCCTTTCAAAGGGAAATGAAACTAGCTCCCTTTGTGACCTACTGATAGATGATTTTCAGGCCACGTTTTAAAGAAACCACTGAGTGATACACATCCTTGGGCCGGGGCATTCCGTATTGTGGTAGCAGAGAGGATGGAGTTTTGAAGAATACAAATCTGGGTAAAAAGGAGGATAAATAGAGAGTGGAAAGAGGAGAGAGAACAGATTATACACAGAGACAACAGAGATAGAGGTGCGCAGACTAAAGGTCGTTTCAGACGGGAAGCGAGTGACGCAGGCGTTATCGCCTGGATCGGCGACGCGGCTGCTCATGAGGGGAGCGCAGGACACGTAGCGTGAAGAAAAAAAGCTCACCACAATCTGGGTCTAGTCGCCCGAGGGCGCGTGCACAAATGAGCAGGCACGCAACAACTTCACAGGACTGCGCTCGCTTGCGTTAACGGCCCTCAACTTTTGCGCATGGCCAAAATAATCGCCCGCCGTTCATTGAAAATGAATTACCAATCAGTCGCTTCTTGTCTGAAAAGGCCTTAAAGGCAAATTTGTTGCAGACATTGCGCATGACATTGTGAGTTTATCGGTCTCAGCTATTGTTTCCGCACGACACTATCGTGCGACGAAGTATGAATCAGGCTTGAGAGACACTGCGTTCCGCTCTAAGAGAACAGAGCGCTCTCTCTGAAAATCATCACTCATAACCCAATCAGACCCTCTACGGCGCTCACACTAAGACTGTACAGTGAGGACTACGAGACAGGGTGATGGCTGTCCCCTCTACGGCGCTCACACTAAGACTGTACAGTGAGGACTACGAGACAGGGTGATGGCTGTCCCCTCTACGGCGCTCACACTAAGACTGTACAGTGAGGACTACGAGACAGGGTGATGGCTGTCCCCTCTACGGCGCTCACACGAAGACTGTACAGTGAGGACTACGAGACAGGGTGATGGCTGTCCCCTCTACGGCGCTCACACTAAGACTGTACAGTGAGGACTACGAGACAGGGTGATGGCTGTCCCCTCTACGGCGCTCACACTAAGACTGACTACGAGACAGGGTGATGGCTGTCCCCTCTACGGCGCTCACACTAAGACTGTACAGTGAGGACTACGAGACAGGGTGATGGTTGTCCCCTCTACGGCGCTCACACTAAGACTGTACAGTGAGGACTACGAGACAGGGTGATGGCCGTCAGAAAGAACGACAGAAGGACAGACACTCCGTTTGGACTCAAGTTTATATAATAAGTTAGCATTCGTTATGGTGAGGCTCTGTAGGAGGCTAGATTTGCAGGAAAAAGTCTTGTGTGCACTGCCGGTACACAGATAATAAAAAAGGCTATATGTCGATGTATGCATCATACTGTAGACGTATGATGTCACAGGCTCGCCACAGGAAATCCGAGAACCACATGGGTACCGTACCATGCCGTTCCCATGTAGACCTGGCTTGATCCCATTTTTGTAGTATGTGTGCACGCGTGCGCGCGTGTTAATTTGCCAGTCTATGAGGGTCATGCGTCTCTCATTCTGAGCCACACTCCTCGACTGCTCCCTGGTTTGCATGCTTTTGTTCCTCCAAACACAGTTCCTCATACACGGCCAGAGGGTGCCCTGCAAAACACACAGACACCCACCCACTCGAACCCACACCACACTCTATTCACAAGGGGTCAGCGCAAATCTCTCTCTCCCTCCCTCCTGGTATGTGTGTGTGGCATCTTTCATTAATAACCCCCACCCCCTCTTCTAACCGACACACAACCTTCCTTGTCTTTCTCCCATGGTTCTCCCCTCAATTTTCCAACGTCTCTTTCATAATCATATTCACACTAACTGCCTATAATCCCATTAAAAAAACCCACTTAGCTCAGATTTCTGTTTGGTTTTTCCAGCTCAGGTTCATTTTAGCCTGCTTTATTGTAAAGCTATATAAACAGTAAAGCTTCCCAATCTACCATCTCCTCACTCTCCTCCTGGCTATTGTTGTTCTGTCTTTCTGTCCATTGTTACCTGCGGTAGGTCTCAGGCACTGAAAGGAGGAACGTGGGATATACTTAATTATAAGCTGTGTGTGTGTGTGTGTGTGTGTGTGTGTGTGTGTGTGTGTGTGTGTGTGTGTGTGTGTCTGTGCTTGTGTCCTCGTTTGAACCCATACTGTAATAATATCCATGTGATTGCATGCGTCTGTCTGAACACATGTCTGTACATTGTGTAAAAAGCGCTGAAAGATTGAATGGAATCAAAGTCAATCTTTAATGAGAACAAGTGGTCCCGGGAGCAAAACAGGCTTAACTATTTAAGTCTGATTTATACTGTCGCACGACCGGTGACACGCACAGAACATTTCGAGAAGGTCCTGAACATTTTTGCCTGCAATAGCATGATAGTAGGGAGGGACACCAGGTAGCATCAGAGCTTGTCGATCGGCTATTTTCAGCAAAAACTTTTCTCCACAATAACAGACCTGAGCCCTGAGGTACTCAACCATAGGGTTTAAGTGTAGGACAACAGGATCGTATAAGGCTCACGCAAGCACAGGGGAGACAACAGAGAAATGAAGAGTCACTTGTGGAAGAGATAACAAAGAGGAAGAGAAGAACGCGCCTCGGGGAAGGGAAACTGAGGAAACAAATTAGCCTCAGACGAGCCGGTGAAAATGAGCCACAAATTACAGCGTCGCCTGAGCTAGCGGATTGGTTACTGAGCCGTAAGGAATCAAGGATAATATCTATCTACATGTTTAATCCAGTTAGCAATTGTATTCGAAAGAAATTTGAACAGGTAAATGATAAAACGCTTGTTGGAAAGTACAGGCCATTTAGTCAGGGGGGGGGGGGGGGGGTGTCAATTTACACTTTTTTACATTTTAAAGCTTTTCACTCTCGCGCAGTTAAACTGCAGTAGACTATATTGAGCAAGTGTTAGTTTAACTGAACAACACTCCCACAATTTAAAGTGTAAAAAGATTAGCTAAACTCACTCAGAGTTAAACTAACGTTTCCTGACTATACTACAAAATCCAGTTCATTTGACCTGGAGAGTAAAAATGAACCTCACATGGAAACGGTCAGCACAGTATGTGCCTAGAATAAGCCACAATGGCAGCCTATGCTTCCTGTGCTGGTGAGAATGTGAATGGACCAGCTCGTGTGAAGGTGGCGTGAGTCAAGAGAATGATGGACAGACAACAAACGCTGAAGAAATAATGTTAGGCTGGTTACTGTGTGCATGTGCATGTGCGTGCGTGTGTAAGGGCACCACAGACAATGAGCTCAGTGTTCCAACTTTGTAGTCTACAGTCGGCCTGCTTGCCCAACCTTACACCCAACACGAGACAGCTGCTCCCCTTCTACAACACACCATGCACGACTTATAAGGGGGGGGGGGGGGGGGGGGGAGAGAGAGAGAGAGAGAGAGAGAGAGAGAAGAAGAGAGAGAGAGAGAGAGAGAGAGAGAGAGAGAGAGAGAGAGAGAGAGAGAGAGAGAGAGAGAGAGAGAGAGAGAGAGAGAGAGAAAGAAAAAGAGGCCAACAGAATAAATGAAAGAGGAGACCAACACATTAGAGAGAGAAGAGATCGTGGTGCAGATTGATGGGTACAAAGTGCCCTCAGGCTGACCTCTAGACACCAGCCTACTTACTTCCACATTAAACACACCAACTGTAGGCAAGCATGCATTACTTTTTATCCACCCTTTCAACAAAAAAATACCTTTATTATTAAACCCTATTTTTATCCAGAACATCCCCCCCCCCCCCCCCCCCCCTCCATCCTTCAAATCCTTTCCTCCATCATTTTATCCTCCTCTGTGTGTGTCTCTCTCCTCTCTCTCGACAGGGAATGGCCCAGTAATGCCAGACTAATAAATCATTCATGACGTTGTTCTCCACCTCCCCCTTCTCTTTCTCTCCTCAATCCTCCTCTTCCTCCATCTCCTCCCTGGTTGCTGCACTGTAGCACTGACCGCAGCAGACATCGCCACGCCCACTGACTGCCATTTACAGTGAATGGACGCACAAACGCACATTTGCATGTAATGGAAATGTATAACTTGCATTCTCTGAATAATGCGCATGCATGCATGCACAGACTCACATTTACTGTATATATTGTACACAACTTTGATTTTGTCACTAATGTATAAAAAAACTATTAAGGAAATTAATTAAAATGGGAGGGGGACATCGTCATAGTTAAAATGCAGACACATACATCAAAACCCAGACAGTTCACAGTCACAGCAGAGACAGACAAACAGGGAGAAAATCAAAGAGAGAGAGAGAGAGAGACAGAACAGAGAAGGAGTGGATGGATGCAATTCGTCTCTGCTAAGAATCTTAGCGTGGGATTACTGTCACATTGATACACACACTAGTGCTCCACCAATAATGAGGGACGGCCATAGCTGAATGGGTAAGAGAGGCCGGCTGGGAAACTGAAGGTCCCAGGTTTGATTCCCGGTCCTGGCAGTCTTACTTAACCCCCAACTTCTCCCCTACACTCAAGTCTCCCCATACATGTTTTTCCCTTTTTTACTTTCTGTATATGATGATTTCCTGTTTGTTTTTTTATAGGTGTGTACATTACGTCTTTAAATGTTCTGATGAAATGAAAAAGGTGGACCCTGTTGTAAACAAGTTGTGCTGAATCATGATTGGTCCACAAAGTAACCGTTTTTGTATTGACTTGCTGTGCTTTCGTTTGAAATGTAACCATTCTGCATACTGTGTGTGAAATAAAAAATTCAATCAATGAATCAACCAATTGGGCAGTAATCAGCTGAGTGAAGCTGAAAACTGAATTTCCCCTGCAGGATCAAAAGGGTATAAATCCTTATTACTGGATTTTTTTGGGGCCGATTAGGGAGAGTAAATAATTCCAACAGTGACATATCGGCCACACAATGGATGAGCTGAAACTCTCATCCACATTGACTCTCGACTATTGCAACAGTATCCTCCATGGCACCACGTCCAACTAAGCCTTGCCGAGCCATGAGGCCCATAAGGCAGAAGCCGGGTGTTTCCGCATGTCGACCTTTGGTGTGTCGGATCTGCGTGTTCATCCCTTCTGGAGTTGGGACAAGAGGTGTTGGTGCCAAATATGCTCATCAAATATTCCATACTCTACTCCTCCCATTCAAAATTCCCTGCTGACGGTCGGACACCGCCCCACCCCGTACCCGTAGGAGTACATGTAGTGACAAAAATCACCCTCTGCACCCAGTTTCCCTCCCCCGAACAACTGTATTAGTGTAGAAAGTGTCACACAGCCAATGAGCCAAACCAGATGCACTGCTGCGGATTTGTAACCCCTAGTAGCCTCCACAGTGGCGAGCAGGTACTTTACCACTGCTGCAAGTACCCAAGCGCATAATAAACTTTATCAGTGCACTGAAACTTCACTGAGAATGTAATGATTACTACTAGTCCATACACACTCAGGGATATGACACAGTACACACCCAAAGTAGTGTGTAGTGTGGGTTGTTTGGTGTGTACATTTGTATGGCTGAACATCCTAAATTACTACTTATACCGTGGTGGCTGGTCATGATTGTGTGGTGGCCCGGCGCCCGCCACACAATAATGCATATAGGGGAAACACTACACTGCTATTATAAAAAACACAAATTAGAACCCAAGCATCTTGTTTTGCATTATGTTCTGCAAAAAATACAACATACTGTATTATGGCGATGGGCGAATATCAGCAAACAAGAATATCAGTTAACCGTTACATTGGTCAGGCTTTAACACGCACACCACACACACAGGAATGAAAGCATCAGAGTTATGAGAACAGGGGCCACAACCAATATGGGATTCACATCAGTATATTGGTCATCAATCACATAAACTTTCTGATCTATAATGATTTAAAATTAACATCCTTAATTTCTTACAGAATACTATAGAGCGTCGCAGTCATGACGACGCCAGGCCCAGGAAATAATTCCCAATGCATTTTTCCCATAGACATTTCAAAAAGTATTTATTTAAAGACCTTTTAAGCGTCGTACAAAGCCAACTCGAGTCGTGACAAATCATGACAACAAACACAATATTTTGGACCAAACAAATAATTACAAAGAAGAAAAACAACAAAAAAAAGTGTTGTAACCTGCCGTTTTTTTCTAATTCTTTGTTTGGCCCAAAACATTTGTCACGACAAGAGTTGGCTTTGTCTGCGGCGTAAACGTCTTTAAATAAATACTTTTTAAAAAGTCTATGAGGCCCCTGGCCAGCCGGGGCGCCTGATGGTGGGGAAAGGAACTGGTTGGAATAACGTGTTCCTTCCACACGCTACGTCCAACCAGGGAAACTCCCCCCTGTCAGGTGTAAAGGAGCAACTTGGACACTCAGGCATGAAGGAAGCATGAGTTCAAGTCCGTTGCTCTCCCCATGTCCCCCATGGGGACTAGGTTGGCGGAGGGTGTGTACTGTGTAGAGCCCAGGATCACATCAGATAATTGACACAGGGGTGAAAAATGGGTTACAAAATCGTGGGATAAAAAAAGTCTATGAGGAAAATGAACAGGGATTTCTTTTCCGGGTCTCTCGAGGGGGCGGGACTGCGACGCTCTATATTGGACAACCTTATGTATAGGGCTACCGTATATGAGCCAAGGTGACAGAACAGCATTAAGCCTTGCCTGCCTGACATGCCACATCGCACAAACGTGTGTCCAACTGTCCATGGCCTGGGCCGTGGCTCAGCGGTCCAGGCACATTGGCCGGTAGTCTGAGTCTGGCAGTGTGCCGTGGGTTCGACTCCAGATCCCGACGGCCTTTACTGCATGTCACTCCCCCATCTCTCTCCCCCATTTCCTGTCAGCCAACTGTCTGTCCCTCTATAAAAAATATAAAAACATTAAAAAACCTGTGTTGATAGCCACAGTGCCAACGTTGTCCTCTTAAAGACAATATGGAAGCTTCCCACCTCTATTGTCATAATCACTTAGATAATACTCACTGTACACTATAACAGCACTAAATAGTCTTACCACTACATGTACGGCCACCAGATCATTACATTTCCCCCCTCTCCCTATTCAAATAGACCCATTTCCACACTCCCAAATTACCATCCTTTTGTAACACTTATGCCAAACATACATACATATATATATATATATATATATATATATATATATATATATAAATAAATAACACACACACAATGTGTGAGGATCAGCGTCTCCAAATCTGAGGCCATGGTTCTCAGCAGGAAACCGGTGGATTGTGCAGTCCGGGTAGGGAATGAGGCATTACCCCAGGTGAAGGAGTTCAAGTATCTCGGGGTCTTGTTCACGAGTGAGGGGAGAACGGAGAAGGAGATCAGCCGGAGAATCGGAGCGGCAGGGGCGGTATTGCAGTCGCTGTACCGCACTGTTGTGACGAAAAGAGAGTTGAGCCAGAAGGCAAAGCTCTCTGTCTACCGAGCAATATTCGTTCCTACTCTCATCTATGGTCATGAAGTGTGGGTCATGACCGAAAGAATAAGGTCACGAATACAAGCGGCTGAAATGAGTTTTCTTCGTCGGGTGGCTGGCATCTCCCTTAGAGATAGGGTGAGAAGTTCAGTCACACGAGAGAGACTCAGAGTAGAACCGCTGCTCCTTCGCCTGGAAAGGAGCCAGCTGAGGTGGTTCGGGCATCTGGTTAGGATGCCACTCGGGCGCCTCCCTAGGGAGGTCCTCGACGCATGTCCCACTGGGAGGAGACCCCGGGGCAGACCAAGGCGCAGTTGGAGGAAATACATCGACTCTCTGGCCTTGGAACGTCTCGGAATCCCCCAGGAGGAAGTCACTAATGTTGCTCGGGAGAGGGAAGTCTGGAGCTCTCTGGTGGAGCTGTTGCCCCCGCGACCCGACTACGGATAAGCGGTTGAAGATGGATGGATGGATGGATGGATGGATGGATGGACACACAATGTGAGACCAGGGAAGCACAATAAAATATACTGCACCTTAGTATGACAGGAGACATTCCACCTTTAGATTATAAATGGTAAAGACACCCAATGGAGATCCACTAACCCTATCGCTGTGTAGGAAAGACAGTCAAAAAAACATATTGAGACAACCAAAATGTTCTCTCACATGAACAATAACCTCATTAATATATTAACAGAGCACCGAAGTCTGACTTCAATATAGGTAGAGGTGCAAATCCACAGGTTCATGTACTTTTTATTTGCATCGTAATCCCCATAGGGGGGATTTTAGATCGCCTCATATAAGAACTGTGTTTGAAAAATAAACATGTCATCCCGGCCGTTTCACTCATATGGATATGAAGAATCAACTGACTGAGAGAAAACGCTATTGTTACTGCTACTGAATTAGTTACATTTTCGATACAAAGACACCTCCCTGACATTAACGCTGAGACAGCTTGTTTATTTTTGGACCACAATGCTTATATGATTTTAAGATGACCCCATGTTATTCTCCATAGAGAAATTACTTCTAGGACTTCGACTTTTGTAAGAAAAGACAAGAATAAAGAAAAGAAGCAAGGACACAATCCAAATAACAGGAAGGCACAAAGTCAAAATAAAACGTACAATGGCAACACTCACGCCATATGATATTACAATTTACGATAACCAAAATCGAGACAATATCATCATTCTAAGTCGTGCATCACGAATATCGATATTTCACAAGCCTCTGTACCACACTCGCAGTCGCAGGGCCTAATTCATTGACAGTACAGCCTGGCACTGCATGATGGCATGCCATAGATAGCATGTTCATCTAATGAGTGAATAATATCCCCTGCATTTCCAATGAACTCTGGGCAGGGGGCATGAGCCGGGCTAGTCTGTAGGGGAGGGGGGCAGAGCAGAACACAATGGGAGTGTTAGGGAGTGTGGGAACCAATTCTTCCTGGGACAATGGACACTTCCCACTGGTCACAGTGTGCCCATTCACTATCAGCTGCTAGCCTAGCGTTGCACGGCACTGAATATGCACCGGCTCAGCACAATGCTGCTTTCTACCAAACAAGTCCAGACTGTTTCCTATCCCAAAGACAACACGCATGGTGCTAGCCTACACACAGCCTCTTCTCACATAAGCAATTTCTTTCTGTGTGCATCTCTCTCTCTCTCTCCCTCTCTTTCTCTCTCTCTCTCTCTGACACTCACACACTTTACACTCTGTCCTCCCCATGGGGGACAGAGAGAGAATAGTCAGAATTTCAACTTGCCAGTAATGGGCGGGGTTGAAAATCAACGAGAAAAAGCATGTGGAATTCCAGGAAATACTCCCCCAGCAGGCTCACTCCCTCTCACAGGAGTGTGGTGTGTGTACTGTACATCTACCACTGTATTACTGGTCTGGCTGCACACAGAGACACATACAGTACATACTACACATGCACCACAGCTGTGGCAACAATTGTCGAGATTGGCTCGGTATAGTCTGCCACTCTGCCATAACTAGGCCAGTACGGTTGTTTGTAGAGAATTTCTGGGCAGAGCTTTATTAGCGTAACCCAGTTAGCCAATAGCTATACCAGTGACTGGAGGAAGACTCACTCCCCACAGAGGGAGCACACTGTCAAGGACAACAAGGGGTGGGTGGGGGGGGCACGGCATTCACACTGGGAGAGAACAAATACATGACCGTGAAAGAGCCCAATGACGGAAGGAACAGACATCATCATCGCTGCCTGGTGCCAGCAATCACTCTTCCGTCAAAGAGCATATAAGGTCAACAAAGTCCTTGTTAGAGATTGTCAAATTGGAGGGACAACTGGAATTGTGAGTGTTTTTTGGGGGGGCTGGGGGTGTGTTTGAGGGGGGACGGGCCGGGGGGTTTGAAACACTGGGCGACAGTGTCAGTATGACCCAGACAACAGCGCGCCGCCAACCTTTTGTGCGTGTGATCTCAGGTTGCTATCGCAACAGAGCCTGAGAAAGTGAGGAGGTGGGCGGGGCACAACTCAAGAAAGCCAAGCAATGCAGCGTGAGAGGTTTTCATGCCGTCATGCTGTGACACAGAGGAGAGAGAGGGGGGGGGGGGGGGGCAGACATACACTGCCAGAGGGTCATAGAGAGAGATAGGGACATGAGGAGAGAGCGAGGGGGAAAATGTCCATTGGAAGACATCACGCCAAGACCTGTTGCAATTTGTAAACTGTCATTTCAAAATCCAATTATTGTCATGTCATTCAATTTAAAAGCTGCAGTCCAGAAATTATTTGAATGAATACAACTTTACTTGTTCCCTTTTGCTTCGTCTCTGTATGGTAAATAACTAATTATCTGACCTTTTAAATTTCAAGGGTCCATTTGGTTCATTTTGTACACTCATGAGTTACAAACCCATAAGGAGGATCCATTTAGTTTCTAACTATCAATCATTTACCTGGGCTGGGGACCCATCACTCAGGGGCCCCTGAGGATCCCTGGACAGTGGACACCATGTTGAGAAACAGTGTGGTACCATGATTATAGCTAGTGCATGTGCAGCGGTTGGTAGTCTCCCTAATATTCCATTGTGAATGTTTTACCCTGGTGCCACATAGGTCACAGGTCTACTGGTTGACAGGTAGTACTGCCTGGAGCTCATAAGCACAAAATCTGCCATGGGCATGCGAACATGCATCCTCTTGGGTAAGCGATATAAGTGAGACTTGATCTCGATTGGATTGAATGCCGGGTATGACATAAAATGCACAGGTTGCAGCTTAATTACTTCGTGGGAATGGGCCCTAGGGCTCACAAAGTCGTTTAGTCTGAGGTTCTAGCAGACAAATTAAGGCATGCTTATTCCTGTTCCTCACTGGGAAAATGTTAACTCTGTATTTTACCCACATCAGGAATCAGAAACCGTGTACTATAATTCCAGATGGAGATTGGAGAGTATACCCTGTCCAACAACACTCAACTGGCCACTGGGAAAAAACAATGACAGATTCATGGTGTTCAGATGGGTGAACCAATAGGATCCACCATAGTTATAAAGGATATATGTATTGTATATATGTTCTTTTCAAGGAAAGTTGCTCAGTGGCATTTTGAAGCACCTGGAAGAAGGCTATTGATGATATGCACACAGCTGCCATCTTGCCAGCAAGGTACTACCTAGGTGTAACTTCCCATAGACAACCCATTCATCCAAACAGAAGAGTCCAATCTAATTGTATTAAATAACGTCAAACTCACCAACATTGCAGCTGTATGGAAGGCTTGAATTATCCTCTTTCTATCTGCAATGTGTTTGTTAAATAAAAATCCACTGTAGACATGTTATGAGCTACTCCCTGAAAAGAAATTCCTTGCAGATGATTTTTGAGTGGTGCAACCACTCCTACAACCAGTAATGTCCGTGCCTATCTATGTGCCTATCTATGTGGCTATGTGGCCATGAGCACGAGTATATGACTATAGGGTACCAGTAGGGGGCGCCAGAAACAGAGAGAGGGATAGTGCTGCAATGTTGCCTGCTAATATGAGAGAGAGAGAGAGAGAGAGAGAGGTGGGGGGGGAGCTGCACCACTCAGTTCACACGGGTGTGATTTTTGAGTGGTGCAACCACTCCTACAACCAGCAATGTCCGTGTACCTGTGTGTTAATGTCCGTGTACCTGTGTGTTAATGTCTGTGTACCTGTGTGTAGTCATGAGCACGAGTGGTGTGCACATGCGTGAAATTGGAACGATACAGAGAAGAAATTGGAACGATACAGAGAAGAAATTGGAACGATACAGAGAAGAAATTGGAACGATACAGAGAAGAAATTGGACGATAGTGCTGTGCCTGAGAGAGAGAGAGAGAGAGAGAGGAGTGGGAGTTGCACCACTCAGTTCACACAGGTGTGACTTTTTTTTCTTAAGTGCTGGAGTTTGGAAGTTCTTGTTGACTATCACTCAACAGTCAATGTGTACCACCTTAGAATTTGCACATAATGCAGGAGGCAGCGCCGCAGCAGGAGGTTGCTTGACTAATAACGAGTGCTTCTAAACTCTGACACTTAGATCTGTCAATTTCTTGACAGGAAGTAGCTCATAACATGTCTACTGTGGATTTTTATGAAACAAACACTTTGCAGATAGTAAGACAATAATTCTAGCTTTTCGTACAGCTGCGATGTTGGTGAATTTGACGTTATTTAATACAATTAAATAGGACTTTTCTGTTTGGATGAATGGGCGGTCTATGGGAGGTTGCACCTACTGTAGGTAGCACCTTGCTGGCAAGATGGCAGCAGTGTAAATCATCAATACTTTCGCATTTGACCACCAAATTGTGGTGGTCAAATGCGGAAGTGCAAATGAGCACTCAATGTTAAACCCCAGCGGTGCAGGGTTTCCTTGTGCTAAATGCAGGGGCCCGCCTGCAGTTCCAGCTCTACTCATCTCATGGGTGATGTCAGTGACTCTTAATTATTAAGTCACAATATTGAATAGTCAGTCATAGCATGATGAGACAATATTATATAGTGTCACAATATTCACAATACAAGCAATTCAACATCATGCCTGGCCCCTGATAAGGCCACATTAGCTGCCTCTAAATAGTGTAATAAAGTGTAAAGGCCTGCTTTACATTTTGACTTCAGTGGACTTCTCTAACCTTTCTCTCCTATTGAGAACATGATGTATGATCTCCATGAACATTATCTTTCTATCAGCTGCATATTGTCACAATTTGCTGACTAGTAGTATGAGCATTGTTTTAACGAAAAGTTACAAAAATGACCTGAAAATCAGTTGTTGTAGTTTTGTCAGCAACTCACCACAACGTCTGAACACTTGACAGTTACAATACAATACAACAAAGCTGCTGCTATACGCTTGTTGTAACATTGTGAATGGCTTTCTGCAGTGGAAACTAAATGTAGGTTAAGATAAGCTATATATCTGAATTTTGAGTTCATCTCACTATGTTAGTGAATTGTTAAACGCAATTGCTCTGGTGGTAGAATATTATAATGTACATGTATTTAGTTCTGTTCTCCCTAAAGTCACCGCCATACATCTACCTCGTGTGGCAGTTCATTTGTTAATGTACTAATTAACTATACTACTTGCGTTATTGTTGAAATTTGCAGTCACTGTTGACGTATGTATGGAGAGGACTTCAGCTTCAGGAATCAATGGGCTGCATTTTGCTCGCATTCTGTCCTTCATTCTTAAGTAACCTCGCTAAATCCATCTAATTATGATGTCATACGCTCAATAAGTAAAGGTTGTGTTGTCAATCTTCGCTGACATGCACATAATTAGACAATAATTTATCCTTGCACTTTAACAACAACATAATAGCACGATGCTGGCTTCGGCCAATAACCATATAATAATGCTCTAATGCAGATTATTTCCCGTGTTTCTGTCGTTCTTACCTGCATGGAGTCGGCGCTGATTATTTCGCCTTGAAGTCGTTTACCAATTTCGATGGCTAGTTTAGACTTTCCAGTGCCAGTAGCTCCTAAAATCACCACTAAAGGAGGTATGATGTTTCTCTGCACGGCACATTGCACACTGCGAGCGGACGCCGCCATGATGCTGTCCTCCACTTTACCCAGCTGACAGTGTGACGCATGCGCAGCGAAGCCTCAATTATTATATTACAGTACGACGGTGTCGCTTGCCGAACATATAAGGTCAGGTCTTTTGTCCATCAATCAACTCTGAGGCTTAATCAGGATTTTGGCCAGGACTAGACTGAGCTGTGGACATTGCTCTCTGCCCCTATGTTTATATGTATGTAACTGTATTTTATTTATTTATTTTGACCTGTGTTATGTCAAATGTGTATAATGTGTTGCAAATATAAGGCCGCTGGGTCGCAAAACAAATTTCAGTGAAAACTGACAATAAAGTACTATATCATAATCATATCATATTAAAACTGTATAGTAGTTTCATTCCAGCTTTAGAAGTTACAAATGAAATTATCTCTAATAAATTACATTTTACACTTTAGGCTAACCACCTGCAACAGTCCAATAGCTAGCTGCCTAGCTTAATGATGTGATGTTAAGACACTTCAGGTAGTTTAATTATGTTTTGTTACCAGTAGATGACAATGAGGAGCTAGATGAGTCCTGTAAATAAGTAAAAGAAAGTCATTCTTGTATTTGTCTGAGAGGGTTTTTTCTTTACTTTTTTTCCCCTCAGGGGCAATACATTTTAATACATTCCATTTATATCATTGAATTGTATATTGCATTTGGTAATGGAAAATGGTGCATTTATATAGCGCCTTTATCCAAGGCAATTTAGATTGTGCACCTGCACATCGGGAGCAATTAGGGGTTCAGTGTCTTGCTCAAGGACACTTCGACACTAACTCTGGGGGAGCCCGGGTTCGAACTGGGAACCTTGCAGTTCGTATTTGGTAATGGTAAATGGTGCATTTATATAGCGCCTTTATCCAAGGTGCTTTACATAGATTGTGCATTACATTCAGCCATTCATACACACTCCTAGCTTTAAAATCTTATTAAACTGTCAAGGTCAGGATTAACAGGATATGTATCAGCCAGTGTAAGTTTGCAATCTAATTGTTTACAAAAGTATTAGAATTAATTGACACATTCTTGACTGGATCAGATTTTCCATAAGTAACTTTTCCATTTAAAACAAAATGCCTTGACAAGGGAAAAGGAATGGTTGGGATTGTTTCTATGGAAACTAGCAGCTCAGTAGTAGTGAGAATAATGCTTGTTGCCATGGCAGAGGTACCAGGATGTGTTGCCTAGGAGACTGTTCAGTTAAAGCAGGATGGAGGGAGGGTGAGGTGATGTGAATCCACTCATACAGGTGGTTGTTATAAAACACGTGGCATAAAGCTAGATCCTGAACCAGGTCATACTAAGTGATGCACTGTGGCCACTATTAATAGTCGCTGAAAGCCTTGGTAGGGCATAAACATACACAACCCAATGGTTGTTGTATCCATTTATCATATTATATAGATATGGTAGTGAAATGGTGAAACAATTTACCGGTATTACAAAAGAATAACCCATCACTGACACCATCTTGAAAGTGTTGAGAATTGTGTCTGCAGGGGGACATTGTATGCAATCAAACAGACGCAACAAAGATGATGGCTAACATTTAGTTTATTAATTGGATTGGACATACTCTCCCATACATAATAGGCTAATGAGGTACTGAACAAAGTGCTGAGACAAGGCTCCATAGTGGCCAATTTATACTTTGCTGTACGACCCCATCAACATAAGCATCGCTCGACAAATGTGTATTTTTAGTCAGGGGAAAGAGACGTGCAACAAAGTATAAATTAACCTTCACTCAAAGAAACCGATGTCCACTGCCAGACATGTCTGTGCTGACCGCAGGGACCAGTGACCCAAAACAAATGAAACGCAAAAGAAGCCTATGGTCTAACAACTCCTGAGGCTCTACCCTCCAAAACAAAGACAAATTGCGATTAGGCCAACATTGGTACACTATGTGCTGAATCTATTAGCAAGGACATATGTAGCTTGTTGAGGAGGCAGGAACAGAGTAAGTTAATGAGGCTGATTGCTAGTAATAAGTACAGTGTGCTTTTGTACCATGCTCAAAAGCATCATTTTAACTCATTCCATCCTTGCTCTCCTTGACCAAACTTTCCTGTCCTTACTAACTCTACTCTGTCAGCATCTCTCCATTTGCCTCATGAAAGGCAAAGGGGAATAATCCAGGCTTTGGGGATTACAAATAGTAGCAAGGGGGAGTTTTCTTCTAAAGGGCTACAGCCCTAAGAAACCACAAGCCCCGAGTCCCCAGGCAAAGAGTGCATGCTCCTTACTGTGATCAAGTGGTTTGCAGTACACTACTAGTTTCAGGGCTAGTTATATCTAGGGTATGGCTTATGGACACAACATGTAGCACCAGGATTGCTAACAAGCATAGAGAAATCTCTGATACCGCACAGCCAGTTTTAACAAGCAGAAAAACACCCACCCACTGTCAAGTTTCGACAGTGTGCTAGCTAAAATGATTTGATTGAATACAGGGGTATTCTGTCAAGTTGATCTGGAAAGAAGAGACTAGCTGTAGTTTCAGCACATAACCACCAATAGGGCCCCAACCGGGGCAATACAAATAAAACATTAACTCACACCCAAAACAACTCTGTATGAAAATATAGTACAAAACGTCATTTTTTTATCTCTCTTGACAACTGACACTTACAAATCAACAAACCAAACGGTAAAGAAAGCAATTAGGCATTGAAAGTGGTCTCACAAAGTGGCTAGTGTAATCAATATTCAGTTAAGTGTTTTATTTTGACATTTTTATCCATAATCATTTTATTAACAAAAATAGAAGCTTTGAGTTATCTTTGAAAAGCCAGCAAGCCTGGCCCTGGGTAAGGACACAGGAAAAACAAATCCAGGAAGAGTATAGTAGACAGATCTGGTTTTGGTTTGGAAGGGACTATACAGCAAGGAGACTATATACAAACATCCAAACAAGACAGTCTACATACCATGAAAGGCTTTTATAGGCATCGTTTTGAACATAAAAAAATAAAATAAACAAAAACAAATTATAAAGTGAACTTGATCAATTCACAGGTGATAAGAGACAGCAATATGAAAAAGGTCATTTTCAAATCAATAGGGCTTCATTTCCAAGCAAAAGTTGGAAATTACATTGCCAATACATGTGAATTAACAACTTTACCCTGGCATCCATGGGCATGTCATCACAGGCAAAAATTATCAGCAGATCTACAAGCTCGTAGATTGGCTATTTTCGAAAGAATTATTTGAAATATTTGGGAAGATTTTTTAACCATTTTGAATATAGGGCTTAAGTGGCTAAACAAACAGATTAACACTTTTTTTTTGTTTTAAAATCTAAACCGACATTCACCTTTTGGCTGGTCTCGATGGCACATCACAAATAAAGATATAGTGGAATCATCATGATTCTTATTTCTTTACGCGTGCATAATAATAAACTCAAACATTGGCTACATGGCATGCTAGTGTATGCCTCTATCCTGTCGTGCGTCACTTACACTTCCACTCATGGATAAGGCTGCAAAACAGTCCGTTACCATAGGCATGGTGATGTCATAAGGTCCTCTCGTGCATGAGGAAAGCAACATGGTGATGTTATTGGCTGGACCAGCAGATAGCGCTTAAGAGTGGAACAGCAAAATCTGAGGCTGCTCTAGAGATGCAGATAAAGCAGCAAGGTCCCTATAATTAAATGTGTGCCCGTACAAGTTGTTTCTCGATGACTTCAATAATGCCCTTCACCAATCACCATTCACATTACTATAATCAGTAACCCTAAAGCTAGGAGAACAAGGGATTTAGCAACCACCTCTCACCAAAATGAACAGCAACAGACTCCATTCTATAAGAAATTGCCTAAACGAGACCAATTGTATTGGAAACAAGAGATTGAATGCCTCAAACTTGCTGGATGACTGAGAAAGGGAATAGATAAAGAAAATAGATTAGAACAGTACAAAGCAAACAAAATGTTTAGGGGAAAAACATGAGGCCAATAGCAAGAGAGCGTGGGGAAAAAGAAGGGGGGAAAAAAAGGAACAAGCGGAAAGCGGTTCAGGCAGGAACAAAAATGACAAGTTGGGTGCTTTGCAAATACAGTGGGCAAAGGAAAAGGCTGACCCACTGAAAGGCTAGTTTAAGAAATTAGAAGGAGGAGGAAAACCAGAGGGAGTGAGATTCAGCAGGCTTTGCAGACCTAACAAAAAAGGGGACACCCCACAGCTCAGTGGGCCCAGCCCAAGCAAGATGAGGATGATTTCTAAGACCATGCATGACTCAAACAGCACAGCTGTAGCAACTTCAGCACGTGTGCATCTTCCAGCAGCAAGCCCCTTATTTTGAAAATTATCCAACACTAGCAAATATTAATCACTCAAATTATAAATTTCTTTAAAGGGATATACAGTATAGCAGGGAGATAAAGCCAATATATATATATATATATATATATATATATATATATAACAACAATGGGCATATTAACCATACCCCTAAATTAACAGTTCCCTAGCTTGTTGTCCTGAAAGGCTAACTGCCCTGTCAATCACTCAGAAGCTAATGTGCAAACAACAAAAATAGAAAAACAAAAATAAAAAAGTACAATCCACCCACACCACTCCATCGTAACCCACTCAAGAAAGTGAATATTAGTGTGTTTTCTCCTTCATTTAGTCCCATTCAGTTCTGCAAGTGTAAATGCGTTTGTTTGTGTGTGTGTGTGTGTGTGTGTGTGTGTGTGTGTGTGTGTGTGTGGGGCCAGTGTGCCAGTCCTCTGGTTCAGGATCGTTTGAGCTGTGCCAACCTTCGCAACAGTTGCAGCTGCCTGGCTTTCAGCTGTCTCCTCTCGTGTGCCTTCTGCCTCTCGTTGGCATGCAGCTGCTGCAAGTACTCTGTGGCACGCGTCAGGATGGCCACCTTGGGTGTCTTGGGGCACTCTGCCAACCCTGGGATCTCATCGCGCAGCGAAAGGAAACGCGAGCGCAAGTCATTGCGCCGCTTGCGTTCCAGGAAGTTGTGTGCCTTGCGCTTGTCCGTGTCCTCGCAGTCAGAGGACTGGGGACTGGAGAGATGGGAAAAGGACTGGGACTGGGAGGGAAAGCTGTGATGGTGGGAGGAGGGGGAGCAGGAGGAAGAGGAGGATGGAGAGGAGGATGGAGAGGAGTATGAGGAGGGGGGTGAGGAAGGTGTTGTGGAGGAGGTAGGCGAAGAGGCGTTGGGGTTGGGCGATTCTGACCCGACTCCCACAACACGAGATTTTCCGCTCTCTGAGTTCAGGGGCGTGTGGCCAGGCCGTGGCTGGTGGGGGGGAGAGTTCTGCAGTGTTTGGGGGACCTGGATGGAGGTCTCCTGTCGAACCCGCTTGCGTGGGGGCTCCACATGTGGGACGAGTGTGTCCGGGGAGGGCGCAGCATAGTTATGCTGCTGTTGGTGGATGGAGATGTGGAAACGCTTCATGCCGGGGTCCAGAGGGTCCGCTCGTACCGTTATGGTCACTGGTTTGCGGGTGTTGACCAGTCGCCGAGGCTTGTGCTGCTTGTGTTCCACTGTCACCACGTCAATCTCCTCTTCGTCCTCATCATCCTCGTCTTCATCATCTGAAAGGGGATGCAAGGAACGTGTTAATTAAAATTCCATTGGGTATTTTATTTTGCTCCTAGTGTGAGAGGCAGATTACGTGCATTTAAGTACAGACAGCAGCAGAGTCCCAAGAAATGATTGTACCACAGTGAACTCAACATCTGCAAAACACACACATATTCGTCTCTTGAATGCACGCTGCAGAGTGCACAATCTCACGCATGTCTCCACTCCACTAATCACTGCATTAGCTCAGTTTCTTGTGTGAAAATGCCCCCCCCCCCCCCCCTCCCAGATAGAGAGGAGAACGAGCTGCAGACAGTTTAGAGGCAATCAGCAATGCACACGTCTAAAACCTTTCACCCCTCTATTTACTCAAGTGGAAATTAGCGTTTAAACGTGTAGAAGGGCCTTATCGGCTTGATCCCCACCAGCTGACTAGACTCTTGGGAGATTTCATTGCTCTTGTAAATTGAAACACACTTTAAAAGTAATTACATCCCTCCAGATTTGACTGCTCACGGGAAGCAACAGCTATACATGAACAGTTGAACACTAGACTAGAGAGCATGAAGGGCTGATGGATTCATAAAGGGAGGGAGGGTGGGGCACTGAGCCATTATTCTTTCATGGCTTCGAAGTGACAAGAAGATCTCATATCACACAACAAGGTACGCTGAAATGCAGAACAATGCCAGTTTTGTACATCAATCATTTCCTACTACAACTGTTCACTCCCCTCCTGCTTGAGCAAACATGCAATTTTCCCTTTAACACTGTGACATAATGCTGAGGAGTAAATAGAATTCTAGTGTAGCTGGTAAGCAACTAATCCTGTCCTATTCTCTGCCTAAACTCACTCAGTCCAATTCCACCCACTGACACAATTGGCACTGCAGCCTGTTGAGTGAAGGAATGCTGGCGCCCTGCACTGCTGCAACAAGTTCCCATTGTGACATTCCACACACTATTATGTATGTATGGTCCAGCTCAGCATCACATGGTAACCTAAATACCAATCTAGATCATATGGGTTCATAAGGGTATCGGATGGGAAAGTAGGTCTCCAATTAGGGGGGGGGGGGGGATAATTAGTGGGGCAGGCACAACTAAAACCCCTTGTTTGTCCATACCTAAATAAAGATCAGATGGGATATCTTTATTTAATTTATATCAAATCTAATTCAGGGACTACAGGAGAGGATGTTGCTTGTAATAAGAGGCTGCCTGTGAGAACAAGGAAGAGGGTAGCAGCTGGGGTTTTGGATCCGTGCCAAGGAACAGATGTTTAAATGGGCGGGTCGCTTTCTAGGCTTGAAGCATGTGTTGCATGCACCAAAGTAACGCAATGCAGTCATAATGTGTGCAATGTCAGTCCTTACTGATAAGGCATTAGGGCGAGACAACAAAAAAACGAAATCTCAATTCCACAACCAAACATGAAATTATAACACAATTGTTGGTTTGGGAAAATTGCCAAACAAGCACATGTGTCTTGCATTGACTCTTAAAGCTGAGTTCTACTGACCTGATGAATCAGTGTGAGACTCGGAACCTGAGGACACTTGTTTCTTGCAGCCTCCGGTTAAGGGGAACGTGAGAACGGCTGCCGGGTCCACGCAGTCCGCCGCTAGGCTGCCGCCGAGGAGCGGCGCGTCGGACGGGAGGCTATGTGCCCTTCCTCCTCCTCCTCCTCCTCCTCCTCCCGAGGGCGCGACGCTTGTTCCCGTCTGGACTTTGGCTTGGGCCACTGACCCGCCGCCACAAGAGGCATACCGCTCCCCCGCCGCGACAACTTTCTCCAGCTGCTGTCCGGCCGAGAAGCTGCTCCACATACAGTCCTGGATGATGATGGAACTCAGATTGCTCAGCGTTTCGCCGGCCGTGCTCACTTTGCAAGGCACGTCCTGCTCCTCGTCCTGGCCCAGGAATTGGGAAACCCATTCCAGTTTGTCCCCGAGGGACGGGTGCGCCACCGGTCCGACCTTGCCCGACCCTTCCACCGTCCGGATAGGGGACATGGGCGGGGTCGGCACCAGCTCGAATTTCTTCCATATGTCCTCGCTCGGCGCCGTGGACTTGAAGAAGTCCTCGTCGTGGAGGTCGTCGTAGAAATAGTGTTGGTAATGGTCGTACTCCATCATCTCCCAGTTTTCATAACGGGACGCCGTGGAGCTGACGCCGGGCATTTGGGCAGCAGTAGGCGCCGTGGCGGCTGCAGTCAATCTTTATTACCTCTGTCTGGAAACACATCAGTGTTGTCTTATTATTATTGCTGTTATGATATGGACAATCAAACTTCCATGCTGCTTTCTGAGGAGCTGGATTTATTTCTATTCAATGCACCATAAATGCATGCACCAATGTAGGGCCAAAATGTGCATGATACTTCAAACGAGCCACAGTTTTAACCTGTAACGTGTAGCCCACGCAGAGCAACAAACTACCGACTGCAAGTAAAGTTGACACTTTGGTACAGTCTGTTGAGAACTTTAAAGTTTCGCAACAGAGTTTACGTAACAGCAGCACTGGCACTGCTCTGGTACACTGACATCTCTGTTCACCAGCCCCAATCTATGGAGATTAAAGGTAAATTACGTCCCTGAAAGATGGACCCCCAAACCATCTTTAATTTGCATACAATTATAGTGTTCACATACCTCCTGCACAATTATTGGTCAGTTAAAACTCCTGGTTCAGACTAAAACTATTCAGCTGCAAGGGAAGCGCTAATCAATTTGCTTCAATCGAGAGACCAAACTTCTTAATTAAACAGCTTTAGATCACGGAGTGACTCTTTGGCACCACCGCTGCAATTACACACAGTTACCTGTGAAATTGTGAATACACGGAACAAGTTCCTGGCGAAACAAACAGCCATGTCAAAACAATTTATTTTTTGTTTTACCTGGCGTTAGAAAGGAAAGCGCAGCTTGAGTCTTCATGGATTCGCGGTACGTGCGCAAAAAGACCGAAAACACATCCACGGTTGTGACGGAGCAACGATTCCGTATCAGTGAGTGATTGATTCCTCCCCCCAAAAAGGGGCTTTCCCCCCGTCTGTTTTCTCCACAGATTGTCCTTTTAATAGTGCCGAAGTGCGTGTCCCACGCCTCAAGGGCTGGATTTGTTTAAAAGAGTGTGGCTGGCTGCGGCCACTTTCTAAGCGCGCTACTGCACTACTTGTTCCAGGGAGGAGGGAGAGTTGGATATATGGATAAAAGGCGGGTCGTAGTAGCTGAGCCACGCCCACCATTTAAAGCTACAGTGGGCTCACACACGGCAGTGTTTGTTGTGATGAAAACGAGACAGTACTATACCCACCCCCACTGATGTAATAGTAATTATACAAACAGCAACCTAGACGTGTGTGTGTGTGTGTGTGTGTGTGTGTGTGTGTGTGTGTGTGTGTGTGTGTGTGTGTGTGTGTGTGTGTGTGTGTGTGTGTGTGTGTGTGTGCGTTTTTGATGAATTAAACAAGTGTAATGCTTTATTGGGTCGTCCAGGTCCACTCACAGTTAACAGTCTTTGTATTGAGTTGTGCTTGAAGTGTACTGTGATTCTGCAAATCACAGTTAATAAACATAAACAGTTAATAACTGTTAATAAATATTTCAATCAATCAATCAATCAAAGTGTGTGTGTGTGTGTGTGTGTGTGTGTGTGTGTGTGTGTGTGTGTGTGTGTGTGTGTGTGTGTGTGTCACGTGTGTGTGTGTGTGTGTGTGTGTGTGTGTGTGTGTGTCCATAATTGTCCCTATAAGTAGAATTTTATAAATTGAAAATGTCCTGGTCCTCACAGGATATATATATATATATATATATATATATATATGTTTAGAGACTGATGTGATTTATTCACAGTAGAATGGGTACATTTCAAACGAAAGCACAACTCAATACATAAACTGTTACTGTGGACGACATCATAGCATGAAGCATTATACTTGTTTACAATAGGGTCCACCATTTTCACACTCGTGCCGTGCACCCTAACCCTAACCTTAGGTTAGGGTTAAAATGGCAAAAAAGGCAAATAAATAAATAAATAAAATG